>NC_060905.1:3941339-3963839 GCF_014805685.1 Silurus meridionalis | reverse complement strand
CTCTCTGCTGTCAATCACAGTGACACTAGCCAATTAGGAGCATTCTTGAGCTCATGTAGTGTATGTGGAAAAGAGCATTAAAAGGGATTCTATTGCTGATTTGTTTAATTTAAATGCTTTATTTCCATACTCTTCATCAATATACTCTTCATCATCATACCCGTCATTATCATACTTCTCAGCATTATACTCTTCATCAACATACTCCATCATTATACTCTTCATCAATAAACTCTTCATCATTATATCTGTCATTATCATACTTCTCAGCATTATACTCTTCATCATACCTGTAATTATCATACCCCCCATTATTATACTCTTTAGCATCATACTAAATTATCATACTCTTCATCAATATACTCTTCATCATCATATCCATCATTATCATACTCCTCATCACTATACTCTTCATCAATATACTCTTCATCTACATAATCCATCATTACCATACTCTTCATCAATGTACTCTTCGTCATCATACTCCTCACTATCATAACGTTCATTATCAAACTCCATCATCAGACAGTTCATCAGCTACTTATTATTCTCTCTTTTATAAGAATGTTTTTCATGATCATACTCTTCATCTTTACAGTCTACTTCATTACACTTTTTTTAATACTCATACTGTTCATTATCACCTGCTTCATTTTCATGCTCTTCATCACCATACCCTTAATACTTCTCATAATCACACTGTTCTGGAAAGTGTAACAGTAGATGTATTCAGACCGGAATTCCTCGTTACATGGCTTTCAGTTCGGTATGCATGCGAACTGAATGAAATCCTTTTTACTTGTGGGACATAGTTATAATCTGAGTTCCCTGAGGAACATATTAAGTGGCAAACCGCAAGTTTGTTTAGTCTCTGCCTCACACTTTAAATGCATTTTTATCATGATTATTAAACTTCAAAACATACACAAAAATGCCAGGTGTAAGATTTGTTTTGCGCATGCATGAAAACGCTAAAGAGTCCATAGCTAGCAGCTAACACTAGGGCTAAGGATTCTTAAGTGTTTAATGTCCAGCATCAAGAATTTCTCTTAAACTGAGAAAATCCTGACAATTCCACATATCGAGGGAGTGAACAAATGAAGGATGGATGGAATGAAGACATCTGTTAAAGTCTGCTGAAATAAGCAGAAATTTAAGCAGAAAATATCTTTAGAAAATTGAATATTAAATGTAAAACACACACACACACACACACACACACACACACACACACACACACACACACATGCTTACATACACATCTGTATTACCCAAATTGGGTAACAAATGTAAACCATTTAAATTTTCCATGTATTTATTTTATTCAATTAATAACATTTGTGCCAATTTAACTGATTAGTCAATTTAATCAATATAATAAAAAGTGTTTTGCATTATTTTTATTTATTATATTTAATTTGTATTAAATATTAGAAAATATAATTTTTTATATATTATTTAACCAAGCAGGCGTTTTAATTTAAATTGTTTTTAAAATGTAAACTGTTAATGTAACAAATATTAAGCAAAATTACCTGTGTTGATAATAGAAGACAAGCAATTTTATGTTTTGCAAACCGAGGTACGTACCGCACCGTGAATTTTGTGTACCGTTACACCCCTAGAGAAAAGCTTTAGAGGAAAAACTATTTCTTAGAAATTCATGTTCTCTCCTTTGCAGAATAAATAAATATAATAATACGCCTGCGTCTGATCCACGAAACTGCTGTATGGCATCATGGAGTGCTGATGATCAATCATCTTCAGCTGTGTGCAAACAAGCCCCGTCCAATAGCTCCTAATTTGCATGTTATATGCACAGGACACACCCACTTTACAATGCGTGTGTTTTGTGTTATCTGAGATACAGAAGTATAAGAGGAGTACAGAAATGTATGAAGTGAAGAAAAGGCTGAGGTATGAATGTGAGCTTATGAGACGTAAATAAAACCTCGGTTTTATTTCAGATTTTTTAGGGTCTTTTAGGGTTTTAGGTTGTTTTTTTTAGCAAACTACATTCTGTTACACTTTAATCTCATACTGTCTACTGATTCTGTGAAGGTCATGAGAAAAGAATGGAGGGTTTTTTATTTGTTGTAAAAGTGAAACAGTTTGTTTTCATCTTTCTGGTCTAAAATCCTCCCCTCTCTCTATATATCTCTCTAGCTCTCCCCAATTCTGTTTTTCTCCTCCCTCGTTCTCAGCCTCTCTCCTCCGTCCTCAGCCCTCCTTGACACAGCTGCAGATGGTTGTCGGCAGAGGAAGAGCTGCCGCGAGCCTGCAGTGTGTCTGACACTTTTCACAACAGTGATAGCAGCCTGCGAGTTGTCCTTCATCTCTCTGGTCCGTGATGTCACCGCTGGAGCAACATCTGAATATCCTGAATTCCTCCACCATCTACACACCCAACTTACAACCTCTACACATCTACATTCCCTCCACCATCTACACACCCAACTTACAACCTCTACACATCTACATTCCCTCCACCATCTACACACCCAACTTACAACCTCTACACATCTACATTCCCTACACACTCTACACCCCCAAATTACAACCCCTACACCTCTACATTCCCTACACCCCAAATTACAACCCCTACACCTCTACATTCCTACACCTCTACACCCCAAATTACAACCCCTACACCTTTAAATTCCCAACATCCTTTACATCTCCCCAACTTACAACCCCTAAACCTCTAAATTTCCTACGCCCACAACTTACAACCCCTAAACATCTACATTCCCAACATCCTTTACACCCCAATTTACAACCTGACACATCTACACCCATACCACCTCTACATTCCCTACAATCTATACACTCCAATCCTACAACCCCTAAACCGCTACATTCCCTACATCCTTAACACACTCTACTTACAACCCCTACACCTCTACATTCCCTACACCTCTACACTCCGAACCTACAATGCCAACACCTCTACATTCCCTACACCTCTACACCCCAACCTACAACGCCTACACCTCTACATTCCAAACACCCCAACCTCAACATCTACAACCGTTACCACTGCTACAATTTCTACACCTTTACACCCTCCCAACTTACAATCCCTACAACCCATACACCCACAATGACCTCTACAACCATTTCAACTCCTACAACCCATCGACCACTACAATCCCTACAACCTCTAAACCCCAACAACCTACAACTGCTACAACATTCACTCCTTCTACACCCCTACTATCCCTACACCCTCTTCACCCCACAATTTACAACTCCTATAGCCATTACAATGCTTACAAACCATACACCCATACAACCCCTCACCACCCACAACTCACAACCCCTACACCCCTTAAATCCTTGCAATCCCTTACATCCCTTTAACTTACAACACCTACAACCATTAAGATTCCTTGAACCCATACACCCCCACAAATCCCTACACTCACACAACCTCTGCACCCCTACAACCTTTACTTATCTACAATCTACAACTCCTACAACCCCTACACCCTACTCACCCCAAACCCTACAATCTCTCTCCCCTGAAGTCTACAAATACTACCACCTCTACATCTACATGTGTTTGAGTGTTTCTGTGCTCATTTGTGTGTCTGTTTATGTGAGTGTTTATCAGAAGTGGGAAGTAATGAAGTACAAATACTTAGTTACTGTACTTAAGTAGATTATTCTGCTATCAGTATTTGACTTCACTATTTATTTTTTCAGACAACTTTTTACTTTCATTTATTACGTTATTACACAAATTACACTTTCTACTTCTCACGTTTTTTAAAACAGACTCGTTATTTTAGTTTCAATCTATTTGGTGACATGATCAATATTTTTAGCCCATCATCATGTTTCTTGTCATTGCGTAGTTTTTTCAATCTACCACTGCTGTATCATTTCCTGGCTCTCACACACTACAGACGTAGGCTAGTTTTTGAAGATAACAGCAAGCGAAGCAGAAGACAACAAAAGGTCTGGGGGTACCGTGATGAGACAGAGGGAGTCAGTGATGTAAACATGACTGAGAACACACACATTCCTGATCACCTGATCATCATCTTTTCTCTGCTTGTGTTCTATATGGTTGGGGTTCAGTTACCAGTGTGACACTAAAACAGGTAGTAATAATGGCTAATGTTTACTTGGCTAATGTACATATCAGAGCCCAAACTTCTTTTCTTCAACTTGAGTGCAATAATGTAGTGAGTCTTTAAAAACATGAGTATCTGTTCTTCTACTTGAGTGAAGGATGTTTGTACTTTTGCTGTCTTTCTTGTTTATTTGCATGTTTGCATGGGCATTGTGTATGTTCAGTATGTGTGAGAAATATTTCCTATAATTGGTGTGTGTGTGTGTGTGTGTGTGTGTATGAAGTGTTGTTCACTAGTCTTACTTCTCGTAGTCGTGTTTGCAGTAGAGCAGCCGGTCTCGAGAGTAACACGTCCCACTGAGCGTGCTCAGACACACGGCGCACTTCACACACGTCTCGTGCCACGACTGATCGTTCACACGCAGCAGGAAACGGTCCGCAATGGGCGACTCACACCCGGCACACACCTCACCTCCGCCCACATGCTCTGTAGAAACACACACACACATCAAACACACACACATGGACCGCACTCAGGAATCGTCATGGTAACGAGCAGTAAAGATGCACAGGCAGTGTGGTTGGACATCAGCCTCATAAATTTCTTACAGTTGATTCGGATTAATGTGTGGGTAATAAGACAATGTTACCTTTTTTCCGAATATTATTTTTATGACGATTTTACAAAATGCAAACAAATAAAAGGACAAACAAATGTTTCATATATTAACAATTTGTGGTATAAAAAATCAACTGGAAGAAAAGGAGGACATTTTGGCACTTAAGAAGGAGAGAGAGGAAAAGATTCTCCTCAAAACTCAAAAAGAAACAAAATCTTGGCAACCTATTGGCTTGGAGATGTTATATACATTTTTCCCATATGAAAGGTAAAGGTAAGTCTTATTAGCCAATCAGAAAAGAAAACCGTAGCATGTTTTCTTCCTGCAAAATTGCTGTTTGCACACTTGTTTAACTTCAAACAAATGTTACATGTACATTATTACATTTTGTAATTCAGTATTACACAATCCACGTGTACAACCTCCTGTACGGTGCTACAGTGTCACTTTGTTTACTGTTTTGGACAGTTACTGTGTCTACTGTCTCATGTTGTCTTTTGTTTTGCACTAAATTTTGTGCACTTTGTGTTGTTAGTTTTGATGTAGTTCCGTGTTCCTTTTGTTGACTGTATATAGTCAATATTTGACTTGATTTGACTACTTGACTCTACGATTATCACACCATAATGAACAGCTAAAACATATATTTAGACTGCGAGACTTTAGGGAATCAGACCAACTAACCAACAAAAGCTGCTGTCGTAGAGTCCGGGGATAAAACATGATAAAATAAAAGAGAGATCAATTTTAGACTAAAATCTCTGGATTTGTTGAAAGAACCAATAAACATGTCCCAGGAAACCCTCAACAGCTTTACACCTATCCCATGTATGGTGTAGACAGAAGGACACAATCTGGACACTTTTGATTTAGGCCTTATACAATCACAATCAGATTTTTGCAGTTTTTTTAATTCATTTTTCTAATAAAATGATATTTATTGATCTAAATGAGGTTAATTAAATGTGTATAATGCGTATAATAAATTCCATTCATTCGATTCTATTTCTATATTTTCACAAAGATATATTAACTACAAACATATATTAAATATTAAAGTATATTATAGTTCGCTTATATTAAAAATGATGTATTTTTTACCCCAATAATGAAGCCTGGGGCAATTGTGAAAAGAAACAACTCCCAAAGATGGTATGAGGAAGAAACCTTGAGAGGAACCAGACCCAAAACACGCTCATCCACAATTACAGTTTTTTTCTCAGTTGCTTTGGAGCGTTTCTCAGATCAGAAATGAAATTCTCAAAATGACTTGTTCAACTTCCACATCATTTAATCATTTGTGCTCATCATAAGAATATTTCTCGTTGCTTTGATCAAATTGCAAACGCTTTGGTACATTCGTTTAATGGATTGTGTACGGGTGTCTACTGTTTCCTACATTATCAGTTGTTTATGTTCATGTTGATCAAAATATATTATACTGGTTTCACCTGAATAGTTTTAACCCCCAAAACATCTCAGTGTCAGTTCACTGTATAAGTCAGCGAATGCAACATCATCATCTGTCATCTAAAATTTCTATTCACCTTTATTTTGTAAATGTGTTAAATTGATGAATTGTGCAGATGAATCTTGAATGTCACTATGAAGGCGAGTGAACGGCATCAACCAATAATCAACTAGTTCTCTAAAACAGGTCAAAGGTGAATTTTGTGAACCTTCAATTGGAGAGTGAATACAGACAAAACACAGAATTATACATTCTAAAAATAGATGAACAACTAAGAAACAAGCGAGCACTTGTACAGTACAGTAAAAGTGTGAATCCTTTCTGGTCTCATGCAATCAATATAAATCAAATATCCAACAAATAAATGAATTTGTGCTGCTGAAATTCATAGATGCCAAACAGAAGAAATTAAACCTTGTGCATTTTAAATTACTGTGACCCAAACCATAGTTTATATCAAGAAATCCTGAAACTGTGCATCATACTGACAACATGAAAAAACATTTTGATGATCATGTTTGTGAACAATGACAAATTGACTTTTCTGATGGGAATGAGATGTTCATTGACACAAATACCGTATTTTTTCGGACTATAAGCCGCTACTTTTTTCCCACGTTTTGAACCCCGCGGCTTAAACAACGAAGCGGCTAATTTATGAATTTTTCCTGGGTTTTTCCCACATTCACAAAATTGAAGCCAAAAAACTGAACCCCATAACATTAGACCAATGAAATTTCCAAACGGAAACGAAAAAACGCACCTCACCTGTGTTCTGAGCTGCACGGCATCGAGAGAAAAAACTTTTTTTTAAACGCACGACAATGCCAAAAGATAAACTCCCGAGAGAAATAGTTGTGAAAGGAAGGAGGAAGACAGTGAACAATGACTTTCTTGGTCGGCTACTGTTTAGATACAAGCCGTTGTAACGCGTTGAGTCTGGGTGAAGGGAGAACTCGCTAACTCCAGTTACAACAGAAATCATATAAGCACAGACAGGTTTCCAAAACTCGTGCTTTTTTATATTTCTTGGCAACAGCGTTACGAGTTAGTCAAAGAAACTTAGAAATCAGCATCAGAAAATAAGGACATATTCCTCGGTCTTGCACACATGCAGTAATACCGGAAAAATGCTGTGCCAGGCTATTCCTAAAATACCGCTATGCTTCTCAAGGAAGCGCAACATATTTCACCCGTTACACCGTGTGTAACGTGTCTTTCATTAAAGCCTGTGTAAAGTACATTAGTGTAGCTTATAGACAGGTGCGGCTTATTTATGTTAAAAATAAAAATATTTGTAAAATTCATTGGGTACGGCTTATATATGGGTGTGCTTTATAGCCCGGAAATTACGGTACTTACTTTTGAGAGATGAACTAAGGATTTTGAGAAAAGTTCAGGCTTTTGCAAGAAATCCAGTGTATTATGCTGTTTGTACACATTGTTATAAAAAATGGAAATGTTAAAGATAATTCCAGAAATGCTCCAAAGCAGCTGAGAAAAAACTGTGACACTGAGAGTGTAATTATAATTCATTTAAACTTTACAAACCGGAGAGTGAAAAATATCATGAGCACCGGAGTGTGTGATTATGAGTAATGTACTTTCTACAGTCTTCTACAGTCAGTTGGAGTCGTGGAACCAGGAGTTTCTGAGCAACTCATTAATGAGCTCAACATCTGAGATCATTATAGAACACCAACTCGTCCACGCCATTAGGTGTAGAGTCTAATAAATAGGCATACGTTTGCATTTAGAGCAATGTCAGGACGAATAACGTCTCTGTGGCTCCAAACAGATGATACTTTAGACATGAAATAAATCTATAGTAAATGTCGAGAGTGTATTTTACAGTATTTCAGTACAGACTTGCTGTAAAAGTATGCACACCTCTGCTTTAAGGGTCCTTCAGTTCACACTTTGGCCCCTAAAGCTTCTATAAATAAAAAACATATTTCTTTATTAGAAGTTCCAAACCCTGAATTATCCAATAAACCTCTTTTTTTGTCAAACTCCCGGAGCTTAGGTTGATCAGTTAGACGAATTGCTCGGCTATCACAGCAGGCCACCTTTCATCTAAACGCAGCAGCACCGAGCACTGACACGACTCAAATCACCAGAGCTTTACTGAAATAAATGTGCTTATTCGATTTACTATAAAGCGAGGGGGAAGCGCATGTATACCTCGGCTAATATGTCACTTACGCACGCTGCGATAATCGCTTTAGCGTTCGTCACCGTTTACGGTAATTATCACAGCGGTAGATAAAAAAACGTCCATTGTGTTCCAAGGTTTATTTTCAGCTCGGAAATGTTTACATTCGGAAAAAGCAAGGCAGCGTTTTTTGTGTAAGTGACGATAAAGATGCTGGGGACAAATTCACTGTGGGATTCATGGGATTGAAAGTTGTTCTGGTTGTAATAACCTACGTTATGTCAAACTTACAGAGCCTCGCTAACAAAACCCAGTGATACAATTCAGATTTATAGTTGAGGCCCTTATCCTTTTTCCAGGGCGACTTACAATTATCTCCTTTATACACCTGAGCAGTTGAGGGTTGTGGCAGCTCGGTGGTGCTGGGATTTAAACTCAAGACCTTCTCATCAAAAGTCCAACATCTCAACCACTACCACTTTTATGGAAAATAATAGATCCACAGATGCTTTCAGTTCTGTAGATCAATAATTCATGTATCAATCACTCACACCAATCAAATAACGGAGTATAACATATATATGAATGTATTTTGAGTATTAGGAAGCTGTTGGCATAGTGGATAAAGCGTTGGATTTTGGATCTGAAGGTCTTAAGTTCAAATCCTTGCCAAACCAAGCTGGGCCCCTGAGTAAGGCCCTTAACCCTATAGGTGCTGGGTTATATGAATGAGATAATCTAGGTCACTCTGGATAAGAGCGTCTGCAAATGCTTTAAATGGAACTGAGTAGCAAAGACTTATCTAATCTGATAGAACTGGACTTTTGGAGTTCTTCCTCTGAAAAAATGGGCACTAACTTTTTAACACAAGACCCCTTTTCTTTTTCATCTTCAAGACTTTTTACCAGAAAATTAGAATTTTAAGCATATACAAGTAAGAACACCTGTTTCGATAGAGGATAGGCTGAGGATATGGACTTTTCCAGCCCATATGAGGTTCTTCCCCAAACTATTACTACAAAGTTGGAGGCCCACAATAATAAAGGAGGTCTTTGGATACAGTAGAATCAAAATTTCCCCAAACATGTTCCAGCATGACAAAGCCCCATGTGCACAAAGCCAGCTCCATGAAGGTGTGCTTTACATGGGTTGGAGTGGAAGATCTTGAGTGGCCTGCTAAAAAGCTCTGAGCTCCACCTTATATGGGGATTAATGTAAACTCTGACTGCACTTCAGGCCTCCTCGCCTCACCTACCTGACTTTACTAACACCCTGGTAGCACAAATTTCAGCAAGAACACTACAAAATCTAGTGGATCATCTTTCTAGAAGAGTGGAAGCTATTATAGTGACAAATGCAGGCTCAATGTGGACTGGGATGTCTAACAAGCAGCACATACCTTCAGATGTCCACAAATTGTTCTCTATATAATGTATGTACTAAAAGAATAGAAGGTGTATGTTTTAGGAAACTATCCTGAGACAAAAAAGAGGTACATGATCATTTCACATGCAGGTACATACAATCTTACCATTGTACCTTTGAAAAACTTAAGAAGAAGCAATATGCAATATACAACGAAATGCTTTTAGTTCATTCAGAATCTGTGTGTCCTTCTGGTTCCTAATCATCTTTTATTTTTTGTTTTCTCACCAAAAGGTGTGGAAGACGGAGCCTGCTGCAGACATGACTGGTTTTCCTCTGTTTTCATACTGTTCGGGCCTCCTTCTGAGTGCTGACTGGAAGGAAAAAAACACACACACACACACACACACACACACACACACACACACACACACACACACACACAATAATTTAATAAATATTCACACAACTCTGCAAATATGAGCTGGAAATTCCTTTCCGGCCAAACAGCACGTAGAAGTGTGTGTGTGTGTGTGTGTGTGTGTGTGTGTGTGTGTGTGTGTGTTTGTGTGAAGGAGCGATATCACATGCACAACGTATTAATCATGTGAAAAAAATCAGACAGTTACTTGTGAAAAATAAAATAAAGTTGAAAAAAATTCCTAATGCCAAAAATACACACATGCAGTAAATGATGGAAAAATACAGATGTTAAAATGCAAAAAACATCAAGTGAGAAAACGCTAAAAACGCACATGCAATAAAAGTATTTATGTGGGAATTCACATGTAAAATAATAGAATAATGTCTGCACGGTGTGTATAGTGTGTGTGTGTGTGTGTGTGTGTGGGGGCTCATTATTATTATTTAAAAAAATACACAAATGCACTATATGTGAGTAAATAACCTGTGTAAATAAATATAAAAAATGTTTTGGTGTGTGTGTGTGTGTGTGTGTGTGTTTGCATACACCTACAGAATACACACATACAGAATATACAGACGTATATTCGTGAAAGCAAATAGTCATAAAGGTTTAATTAGATCCATTTGAGAATATTGAGATTAACTGCTAACAAGCAGTCAAATATTATATAATTTTAGATTCTTTTTATATTTTATGCTCTCAGTGAACATCAGCTGTTGGATTTATTAAGACAAACACACACCTCCTTGTTTTCTGTATAAAGCATGCACTGAACAGTGTGCCAGAATAAGGCACTGTTATAGGTTAATTGTACTAAATAAATATACGGGCTCCGTCCCAAATTACACAACAGAATGTCCTAAAATACGAATCAGTAAGTAGTAATAGTATTAATGAAGTTTTAATAAATAGAGGTTCAGCACCCCTGTAGCACAGATGGTTAAGGGCCTTGTTTAAGGGCCCATCTGTGGTAGCTTGGAAATACTGGGGCTGGAACTCCCCAAGGTCTGATCAGTAACCCAGAGCATTAACCCCTGAGCTACCACCTTCCTGTAATTAATAATTATTAGGTAATAGTTATTAATAATATCAATAAGGAGTATTAATAGTGTGATTAGAGTATGAATAAGGAGTATTAATAGTGTGATTAGAGTATGAATAAGGAGTATTAATAGTGTGATTAGAGTATGAATAAGGAGTATTAATAGTGTGATTAGAGTATGAATAAGGAGTATTAATAGTGTGATTAGAGTATGAATAAGGAGTATTAATAGTGTGATTAGAGTATGAATAAGGAGTATTAATAGTGTGATTAGAGTATGAATAAGGAGTATTAATAGTATCGATAAAGAGTATCATTAAAAAGTATAAATGAAGAGTACTAATAGTGTCAATAAGTAGTTTCAATAAAGAGCATTATTAAAATCTATCAATAAAAAGTATCAATATAAAGTATTTATAAAGAATATTAATAAAAAGTGTCAATAAAGAAGATCAATCATAGGATTAATAGACTATGAATCAACATATTGTTATATATTTCTATACGTTTTACACCACGATTAAGAGCAAAAACAGAGAAATAACCTCTATTCTATATCCATCCATCCATCCATCCATCCATCCATCCATCCATCCATCCATCCATCCATTTGAAATGATTTTTTAACCATTGTAAATTGTAAAACAACAACAACAACAACAACAACAACAACAACAACAATAATAATAATAATAATAATAATAATATTATTATTATTATTATTATTATTATTATTATTATTATTATTATATGGTCTTCAATAACGCTTAGATTTTTTTTTTTTTTACTGGAACTTAATTTTATGCGTTTTAATAACCAATAGATAGATAGATAGATAGATAGATAGATAGATAGATAGATAGATAGATAGATAGATAGATAGATAGAATAAATGAATAATAATAAAAGTATGTAAAGCCTCCTACATTTATTTATTTATGTATTTATTTATTTATGTATTTATGTATTTATGTATTTATGTATATATTTATTTTATTAATTATGAGATTTTAAAGAAGTCTAATATCTTTGTCACTGTTGGCAGGAGAAACCTGTACCCGCACCAGCTCGCGCGCGGAACCGCACTGCGGACGTTCCGATTTTTGTGTGAATTCATCATGTATTTTATAACTTTAGAACATCGATCAACTTAGTGGAGACTTTTCGATCATGTAGCTTATAGAATATTGTTAAATACGTACCGACTTTAATAAACAAACAAACAAGTAAACAAACAAACTAAGCTTAATTTTATTATTATTTGCTTTTGAATTACTTTGCAGCAAAAAAAAAATCAGCTTCTGTGTTTTTAGTAAGTTAATCTGCGAACAGATACATTTTTAGATTCAAATAAAAAACAAAAACAAACCTTTTTGTTTTAGATTTCTTACTTTTTTATATTAACGGCTCGCGATCAAAGGAGTGAGTCAGAAATGTATTATTTTTATTTTTGTGATAAATGGAGTCAGAGATGGTTCTAAGCAAACTTCTTTTAATTTATTAAATACACTTAAGCAACAATAATAATAATAATAATAATAATAATAATAATAATAATAATAATAATAATATAATAACCAACACACCAATAAATTTTTTTTTAGAATAATTAGTTTGTAAAAACCGACTTTCGGTTCCAAATGAAATGAACGCAATTTAGTATTTGATGTGAATTCGATTTGATTGCTTTTGACAGAATCTGGTTTATTAATGAGATCCGGTGTCAGTGTGAAAGCTGCTCTTATTGCCCACAGGCTTATTAAACCCGAATTGCGTGGTTATTCTGTATCATTAGAAAACACATGAAGATAATTAAATAATAATAATAAAATAAAAAATAATTTCGTCCAGATTTGTTTTCTTTCGGCTTCGCTTCAAATGTGACGCGGTTAATAATGACTTCATAACAAATAAAACATTTTATAGAATTCGGGTTATATTTGTACGTGGTTTTGTTTCAGGTATATATGCGGATTATTATTATTTCAAGGCCTTTTTGTTGGGGGAAAAAAAAGAAACCTATTAATGTCACTCAGATTGAAGCTGCTTCGGAAACCGCATCCTGCAGCACTAAATACAGCAATGTGTCATAATTAGGATCAGTGAGGGTCGTGGTGTTGACGTGTATACGGTTAGTGTTTGGGATACAGATCAGATTTCTAGCTTAATTCTTTAAAAAAAGGAAGAAAAAAAAAAAGATCGAATATAGAGAGCATTTGCATTGATGCAGGAATGTGTCTGAGAATTGGATCCCAATAATCCGATCATCATCATCATCATCATCATCATCTAGTCAACAGAATACATAAAGCATTATAGTTTTTTTTAAACAAACCAAAAATTACGCGCGGATGAATTATGAATTAATATTCACATAAAAAATCGATCTACTGTAAAATCTAACTAGACTGCGAGATTAGATTAAAATTAATCATTTAGTTTTTTGTGTGTGTGAGATGTTCACCCTACAACATAGGATTTAAAAGCTTTGAAATAAAAGCCATGCTCTAAAACAAATCAGGTAATTAATAAATGAATAAACAATAAATACCTACATAAATAACTTCGCCAATTAAATCATGAAAACTTGATCATTTTAATTATAAAAATAAATAAATAAATAAATAAATAAATAAACCCTGTAGGTTCTAATGGGACGTTTCTTGTAGAGGTGATGAGCATCTAAAGAGCCCCGGAGGAACAATTCCTGCCCCTGTGGTGGTAAACGTGAAATAAACGTTGTCCATCAGTGATTAGTTGAGAAGCTCAAAAATGATGGAACTGTAATGAATGGACAGATAAAGACGTGGTTCCTTTCAGTCTTTTTTTCTCACAAGGTTTCTGTTTCAACTTATAGCGATTAATATATAATAATAAAACATTTATATTCGTGATCTATTTAATTCTGTAAAGCTGCTTTGGGACCAAGTCTATTGTTAAAAGTGTTTTACGAATAGAATAGAATTTAAATTAATCTAAGCTAAAGATTGAACACTGTCAGACTCATGTAAATTAATTATATATATATATATATATATATATATATATTTTTTACATTTATGCACATAAGTAAAAGTTAAGGTACCTCTAAAATATCACTAAGGGTACAATGATTTCTAAACATGACCAAATAATAATTATATATATATATATAAACGTATTGTAATTTTTATTATTATTATTATTATTATTATTATTATTATTATTATTATTCACCACGAGGATCCTTCAGCACTGTATATATAATTAGATCGTTTCAGAAATCTGTGAGAAATTATAAAATAATATTCTGAATAAATGTTCCTGTGTTCAGAAGGAAAGTGATCTTTCATCTCCTGCTCTTGAATTGAATTTGGTTGTATTTCTTTTTGTATATATATATATATATATATATATTTATTTATTTATTTTTGTATGTAATAATTTTTTTTAAACTCTAGTGTAAGATTTTTTTCCCCACTTTTATTTGTGAGATTCTTGTGAGATTAAAACATAATATTTGGAAGGTTTGAGAACTTTTTATTGGCTTTATTTTTTCCCCAGAATGTGTTTGTTTTTCAGATCGAGTTTGATGGTGATCAGGTTTGTGTTTCAGGAGCGATGATGTTTCTCCATTAGCTGTGAAAAGCAGGGAGACTTTTCTGTAGGTGTGTGTTGGAGTTTGTCGAACAGTGCAGATGTGCTTTCAGAGAGTCGTGCAGGTGTGTGTGTGTGTGTTTGTGTGTGTGTGTGTGTACTTACCTGACGGTGAAACACACTCCTCCCGAACCTTCTGTAGGTAACATCAAAGACACCGGTGATCACGTGCGCTCGTGATGATGATGATGATGGTGAGGCTGAGGATGAATAGAAGCAGCGATGTGTGTTTACACACACACACACACACACACACACACACACACACACTCCCAGGTTGAACACGGAAACCAAAAACCGTTGAAGTTGAAAGAAGAGAAAAAGAGAGAATCCCGGAGCTGCGCGCGTGCTGTGTGTCCGGGTGGAGAACCGCAACACACAATAGAGGGACAGAGAGTTAGAGATGTGATCATCTCTCTCTCTCTCTCTCTCTCTCTCTCTCCTTTACTCCTTACTCCTCCCACCACCCTCTCTGTCTTTCATGGCTCTCCATTTCGTTATTTCTTTCCCTTATCCCCATTCTCTCTCTCTCTCTCTCTCTCTCTCTCTCTCTCTCTCTCTTGTTGGTCTATCTCATCAACAGAGAGTCTTCTGCCTCCTTTACATTTCTCTTTCTTCCTTTCTCAGTTGTTCACCCCGTCTCTATATCTCTTCCATGTCTCTTCCTTTTTGATTTCTCTTCCTCATCCCTCTCTCTCTCGTTCCCTTTCTCTCTCTTTTAATCTATCATTTCTCTTTTGCTCTCATTCTTTTGATCAATTCCTCTCTTTTTCTGACATTTTACTTCTGATTCCTTTCCATCTCTCTCTCTCTCTCTCTCTCTCTCTCTCTCTCTCTCTCTCTCTCTCTCTCTCTTTCCCATCTCTCTCTATCATGCGTCTTTTCCTTTCTCAGTGTTTCACCCTTCTCTCTCTCTCTGTCTCTTTTATTATTATATCATTATATGTCTCTCCTTTCTTTATTTCTCTCCCTCGTCCCCTGTTACCCCCCTCTCTCTCTTGTTTCCTTTCACTCTCTCTATAATCTGTCTTGTTGGTCTATCTTTCTTTATTCTATGTCTTTCAATCACTACCTCCTCTTTGTCATTCTCTCTTCTCCCTGCTTTTCATTTCTCTTTCTTTCTCTTCCCATTTCTCTTATCTCTCCATCATGTCTTCTATATCTTTTCCATTCTCAATTTTTCATTCTCCCCCCTTACTCTCTCTCTCCCCGTCTTTCTTTTTCTCTCTTGTCTATCTCGTCTCTTCACTGTCATTTCATCTTTCATCCTCTCCCCCCATTCTCTCCATTTCTCTCATTTTTCACAGCTCTCTGGTGGATCTCGTGGGACGACCTGCTTCACATATTTCATATCGTCTTCATATGAACTGAGTGAAAAGCGCAGACCTCTGAGGAAGAGCAGCTTCCAGACCCCCAACTTCAAATCAATACATCTGTTCACTTCTCATTACACCCTCACCCTCTCACACCTATTGGTTTTGGACCTTTGTTCTTCCAGATATTTATTTAGACTTACTTACTTACTTACACACACACACACACACACACACACACACACACACACACACACACACACACACACACACACACAGTAGGACAGTGCTGAGCAGAGTTTCTGTTTGCATTATTTGGTGGTGTTGGCGTTTGGTGAAGATGTGGAACAGAGATGATCTTATGGCCAGAAGATAAACCCTGCTCAGGTCCTGCTCAGATCTGGCTTTAGATTCTGTCTAAAAAAACATTTCTGGATTTAGCTTTTCCTCCAAAATACATCATTCTTTTCCAAATAATATTTCTAAAATATTCTCTTTCAATGTAATTAACTCATAATGTGAAATTGTACCATGACATGATTAATTGATTAATTGGTCGATTGATTAATCGATTGATTGATTGATTAATTGATTAATTAATTTGTGCCAGAGAGCTTGTAATTCACTCACGTGACATTATTTATGTATTTATTTTTATATATATCTAATCCTACAACTAGTTTTCAATAATCGGGTTTGGATGAAACTTCAGAGAACAAACAAAGATCTACAAGATCTCAATTTATAACAACGTTCAGGAGATAATCACTGTACATGGACAAGTATTGGGACACATGTCTTTTCCAGCCATGTGTAGATCTTCCCCAAACTGTTACCACAAAGTTTAAGAGAACACAATTGTACAGGATTCGATACTGGTGGCATGACATTTTTCCTTCACTTAAACTAGGAAACCCAAACCTTCCGTAGGTTGGAGTGGAAGATCTCCTGCTATAGAACTCCAACACTATTCAACACCTTTGGATGAATGTGAACGCTGACTGCACCCCCAGGCCTCCTCACCTCACCTACACCAGTGCCTAACTTTACTAAACCCCTTGTGGCTGAATGAAAAGCTCCACAAATTCCCTCAGACTGAAGAAGCTGCTCGGACAACCAGATAGAAGTCCAGTTGTCATAACTTAACTTCCAGATGAGCACACCTTGATGACTGAGGATCTTCACAGACACACTCCGATCTCGATCATTTCCATTTTTATATCTTTTTCACTGTCTTTCATTTTTTTCAGTAATCACAAATATTTCCTGCATTTTTATCATTTTGGATTCTTTATGATGATTTCAGATCCACGCTGCACTTCATCATGTGCTGAAATACTCACTTATGAGGATCTTCTCTCATTCAGCACAGGACAGTGGAGCAGCATGACACACATCTGCCACCTAGTGGGAGATTGGGGGATTTCTCTCGATACTTTGCTTTCTGTCTGTCTGTCTGTCTGTCTGTCTGTCTGTCTGTCTGTCTGTCTGTCTATCTATCTATCTATCTATCTATCTATCTATCTATCTATCTAGAAAAATAGACATTTCTTTTAATATTTGTGTATTTGTGTATAGATTTATTATATATTTAAATAAAATTACTAAATAAAGTTTTCTTTCATAGATTTTGTTCCTTTTTTTTTATTAAAATACTTTCAGTACGTTTTTATTTAAAGCTTAATATGCTTTAAAATGTCAGATTAAATCAGTTTATGCTCAAGGTATTATTATTCATATTATTATGTTCAAATAAATAAATGGTTTTGTGCAGTCCCTGTATCAGATATATGATATACATGTATATTTTTTTCTCGTTATATTATGAACTATACTTTACTGGGGCTACTGGGGCTACTGGTTCTACTGGGACAGTTTGAATGTGATACTTCAGGGACTGTAAATGAATCATAAAAAGAGCAAAACAAAACCACACTAGTTTCTGACATTTTCAGCCATGTGTGATTCCTCCCCAAATATTAACCTCAACATTGGAGGCACACATTTGTGTAGGACGTCTTTGGATGCGGTGGAATTAAATTTTCCTTCACTTGACGGGAATGTCGATGCCCTTGTGCACAAATCCAGCTCCATGAAGACCTGCTTTACATGGATTAGAGTTAAAGGTCTCATATTATCAATCTCCAACCCTACTGAACACCTTTGGGATGAATGTTTCTCACTGACTGCACCCCAGGTCTCCTCACCTCACCTACATCAGTACCTGACTTTACTAACACCCTTGTGACTAACCGTTGACTTACACAAATCTCCACAAAATCTAGTGGAACAGAAGGATGGAGCTCTTTATAACAGCAAATGGAGACTAAATGTGAAAAATGATGATTAGTAAGTACACACCCATCTTATGGTCTACAAACATTTGTCCAAATTGTGTTTTAGTTCAATCTTAAGGAGGCCTATGTAATAATAACTTGTTAATGTCCACATTGTGGTATATAAAATGAAGATACACTGTATTGCCAAAAGTATTGGGACACCTGGTCATCCATACGGTATGTGATTTTGATCGCGTTCTACATTTAGTCCCAATGTGCTCTTCTAATTCCTTCCACTCTTCTGAGAAGATGTTCCACTAGATTTTGGAGTGTGATTATGGATATTTGTGTTCATCAGCCACAAGGGTGTTATGAAAGGCAGGTACTGATGAAGGTGAGGAGACCTGGGGTGCAGTCAGTGTTCACATACATCCCAAAGGTGTTCAGTAGGGATGAGTTCAGAGCTCTATAGCAGGAGATCTTCCTCTCCAAAGCATGTAAACCAGATCTTCAAGAAGCTTACTTTGTGCACAGGGGCATCACCATGCTGGAGCAGGTTTTGGGTTTCCAAGTTCATGTGAATGCAACATTTTATTATAGCGCCATCTAAGAAGTCCTGTACAATCGAGTGCCTCCGGTTTTGTGGTAACAGTTTGGGAAACAACCACATATAACAGGAAAGGGAAGGTGTCCCAATACTTTTGGAAATATAGTGTATTTTTTTTTTTTCCATTGTTACCTGCAGTTAACTGGTAAAATATTTTTTTTTGCATTTTTATTAGAATGAAGCATTCGACCAAGTGTATGCTAACAGTGTTAGCGCTTTAATCTTAACAAGTGATATTCATGATATTTTTTCAATCCTAGTTCACACCTCTGGAGTAAGCAGCTTTATCCTGAACAGGGTTGTGATCAATCTGGAATCTATATCCAGAGATACTTCATAGATAAAACTACGCATTCACACACGTTCACACTTAGGGGGCGAATTAGCTTTTAAAAATCCACTAGCATGTGCTTCGACAGTGGGAGGAAACTGGAGCTCTCAGAGGAAACCCACACAAACCCACACACACGAACAAGAAGAAAATGTAAAACTTGACTCAAAAAAGAACAACTCGAATGTCGAACTATCTGGATTCTATCTATAATTTCCTAGAAATTCAATCATATTTTGTTTTGTATAAAAAAATATATTTAACTTCCACTGGGAACATTTTTTTTTTTTTGACAGCCTGCAAAAAAAAAAAAAATCAGACATACAGACAACCATTTGAACAATTATGCATTAAAATATGCTAAATTATTCTCCAAATTATGTCCTGCCTTATACAGTATTTATAGATGAGTGTGTGTGTGCGCGTGTGTGTGTGTGTGTGTGTGCGTGTGCGTGTGTGCGTGTGTGTGTGTGTGTGCGTGTGCGTGAGTCAGTACTGAACTGTATCTCGGCAAAAGTTTTATCAAGAAGCAATACTGCTAGAATAATCTCAGCGCAGGGTTTTATATGAGACGAAAATGAAGAAGCACGGTCGTTTAAAACAGTCAAGCCATATACTGTGTTAAAACTGATACTCATCCACAGATGCATCTTAAATCATGTTTATCAGTTAAATGTATGTTTTTGAGTTATTCAGTACTTCAGTGTTTCCCTGTAGAAATATTTCTGAAGCTTTGAAACCCTTCATCCTCAAAAGAACTCTCGAAGAACCGTTAAAGGAACCCGTATTGTCTAAGTATGCACAGAACCAGCTTTCTGCTGCTTGGATTTGTTCGTCTTTCCATGAACTTCTTCGGCTTTGAAGAAAAAGACGGTCCTGTGTCTCTAGATTTATTGGGTCACTTCCTGTGGACTGTACCACTCATAAACCAGGTGGCCTGTACAATTTTTTCGATCATTTTCTGGCCTAATGGCGTTGTTTGATTCAGGATGCACAGAGCTGAGGGGTGTGGTGGTATTTGTATATCTGTAGTCTCTTGTGCTACAGATGTCATTCGCATGATCTCCCAGAATTCCCCCACGATTTGTAGTTTCCTGAGTTCACTACCTGGGTTGCTCCCTCAGAGTGACCCCACGCAGCATCTGGTTCATGTCTCACAGCCACGACTGACACCACGAGAGAGAAACAGAGAAAAAGAAGTTACAGATGTGGATGAAGGAATATTTACAGCTTCTGAGGTGCTCAGTTTGGGAGAAATAAATATCCTTCATTTTCTTTTAATCTCTAAAAGAGTGAAGATCTAAAATAAAACAAAACCATTACAGGATAAGGAGAAGGTTAACTACGAAACATTACTCCAATTATTAATAAAAATAAAAAAAACATTAGTTGTTATATATATATATAAACATATATATATATATATATATATATATATATATATATATATATATATATATATATATATATATATATATATATACACTGATATACACACCATTAACCCATTACCATCTACCAACTATTTAATGAAAATAATTAATGCAATTACTAATGTATATTATTTGTTTTATAAAATAGATTTAATGAGTATTTAATTGCATCTATTTATTAAATTTTTTAATGCCAAAATCAATATTTATTTAATTAATGGAATTAATATTTTAAATTGTTAATTCATTACACTTATCATATTACATTTTTATTATTATTATAACACAATTGTATAATTCATATGGTGTGGAAATATATTTTGTTACACAAACATGAATGAAAAAAGGTGCATTTGTTTGCTTTGGTTCATCAAAGTAGATGATCATAAATAATTATAATAAAATGTTTTTTTTTTTTTTTAAATGTGCCTGTTTTAAGAATTTCCAAAAGAATTGATATAATACATATGCCCTGATCCGAGCCCCAGTAGAGCACATGAACATTGTACTGAAGTTTAGGTAGAGCTCTAGCCTGTACCATTCCCCACCTCGAGAGACCGCGGCCGTTCTCTGGTCAAGGCTCTGTACTCCTCATCTGCATCAGGCTCCGCCCCCGGAGGTGGGTTGGTGGGTACAGGTGGAGGAGATGTACACATACTCGGAGCAGGACCAAAGATTTGCTCCATGTGTGAGATCATGAACTCCACCAGCAGGGCCTGGTAGCTGCTTTCCAAAAGGGCGATCATGGACACGTCTCCCGACACAAGGGGGCGCAGTAGAGTAGGGCCAAACACGATGCCCAGGTTTCCAGGAGACATCTTATTCTCTTCACACTCAGATATCCTGAGAAAGAAGGAGGTGGAGGGTACAGGAGCTTAGATTTGGTGGTGCGGTTTACTTAAACCTTAAAGTCCAACACATTTCTAGATGAGAGAAATGTATACTGTTATTTTTAGAAATATGAATAGTATTATTGATAGCTTATACTAGCAATATTATTTAAAGGAAAGACTGGAGTCAATAATCACACCAAGGCCATTTATCACACCAAAGGCTCCCATCTGGCTTTGCTCCAACATACAACATGTCAGTGTAAAAATTGGGAAGGTTTTTAAGCAGGATTTTAAACCAGCACTTATAAAGAAAAAAACATTACCTTAATCAGTGAGGAAAAATTCTATATTACGGATGATAAGATTCACAGTTTTTGGCATCAAATCAAATCAAAGTGATGCATCGATTTAAAAAAGTGTGCATCAGATATAATATAACATATTTGCATAGAGTAAATACAGATTTTTTTATATATAATTATTAGCAGATTCCATATAATATTATTATTTTGAAAGTGACCAATAATTTGTGACCAATATTTTATATGCGTTTGATTGTACCTTGCTAAACTGTTTCTCGAGTGTATTTTCTCAGCACCGCTGCTGCTACGTGAATGTAACGTATCGCAAAACTACGGAGACCGAGGCGTATCCTGAGAGTCACATAGAATACAGATTAACATGGCAGAGGTAGAGCTGCATCTTCCTGGACACAGAACGTTTATTTATTTTTTATTTAATGTTTTTCTTTTCTTTTTTTTTTGCACTATAAAGGCCTGTGTGTGAAAGGGCCATGTGTTAGAAGTCAAAAGACACTTAAGTAAATTGATGATTTGCTGTCTGTCTGAACCAAAGAAATGAAAGTGACTGTATAGTGATCTGTACCATATTAAATTTCCGAGCATTT
>NC_060905.1:3808839-3936339 GCF_014805685.1 Silurus meridionalis | reverse complement strand
CTTACTCTATGTAAACCTCAGTCTTATAGATGAAATAAAATGCAATACCAGGCATCATGTGCAGAAAACCTCTGGAGCTTCTTATTAATTGTAGCTCACCTCTTGTTCTGAGGGATGAACTCCTGGAAGGTGAAAGTCTGAAGAGGCTGCTCAGGTCCACATTTCCTGGAGATGTAGAACAGGTAGGGTTCTCCCGGCTCGCACGGCCTGCAGGTCAGCTCCAGGCGTTGGTATCCTAAAGGAATTTGCTCTATCTGCTGTCTCTGGTAGAAGAACATGTTCACCGTCACCTGTGCAGAGAGAAAATGTGGCTTTAAAAACAGAAACCCAATCTGAATGTTAATAGTCCTTGTTCTTTATCTTGATTTTTTGTTTAATAACAACAGATTTTCATCCATTTATTATTATTAGATTTAGAATATTGAATACGGATCATCTGGCATACAAGAAGCCATTATGCATTCGAAACAACTGCATCTGGATGAACCTCTGATTTGGATTTGTGGTGGGCAACACTGCCAGAGCTGCTGTTTTAAATATCTGCTGCTGTTTTTAAATACGTTTTACTGTAAAAAAAATACTTAAGATATATATAAGTATGTAATCTTAAACCTGATATTTTCCCAAACTGTTACCACAACACCGTGGAGCTTATTATAACAGCAAATTTAAAGGTATTATTGTAACAACAACAACAACCAAAAAAGTTTGCGTGGCTATAAATAAAGCATGGTGTTAAATAAACAACGCCACTTTTCTGACAAAACAATCATACAGACAATCGCTCAACAGTCAGAGTTTCCAGAAGAACTGCTCAGAAGTTGCTGAGAAAAATATACCAAAAATTTATTTTCTCGTCTCAGACGTATACAGAAGTAAACATCCGGTGACTGGTACACTTTTCAATGTTTTTTTCAGTATACAAATGTTTGCTGACGTTCTTTTTGAAGCATTTATTTTCTTTTTAAATGTTTTTCCGAATATAACCACCACAGTATATTTACTCCAAATATGGGTTTCTTCATATTACAGAACATGGAAAGATCTTCATATATGAAGATGTATAGTATAGTATAGTATAGTATAGTATAATGTAATAATAATTATAATTATAAAATAAAACCTTTTAATATAATATAATATAATATAATATAATATAATATAATATAATATAATATAATATAATATAATATAATATAATATAATAGGCCACAGGTATGTATGATGTATCACAGGCTCTCGAGTTTCCTGCACCCACCTCTTTGAGCACAGTGTCTCCTTGGCAGATGAGCTTACGGGTATGGACGATGATCCTCTCCTTCACTTTCTCCAGCTCGTCCTGGTGAGCCTTCGCCTCACTCACACACTGCTTGTAGATCATTTCAGCCTCGGAAACCTACCATCAGAAGATAAAGTAGATAGAGTCAAAATGATGCATATCAGGATTTAGATTCTCATTTAAAGAACAGAACAGAGATGTTTCATTGATTTAAATTCTGAAGTCAGAAATCTGATTTATTATTTTGAAGTGGACGTGCTTAAGCTAAGTTTTTAAAAAGATTAATTATTATATGATTTTTAGATAAAAATGATTACTTATTAAAGATTAAATGAAATAAAAGAATTTGATGTGAATCGCAACCTGAGTAAAGAAAAACAAACTGACCAACTATTCATAGCTGCTGTAACATAAGTGATAACAGAAATCATTTTTTTCACAGAAGCTAAATTACAGAAATGTCCAGTATTATCGGCCATTTTTTTTTAAATAAATGAAAATTATATTTATCGACATGGAATAAGTGGTATAAAACACTTCTGTAATGTTCTGGGAACTTTTTTCGTCCAACACTAGCATCATTAATTATGCATATATAACAGCAGCAAGTGTTTATTAACTCCTGAAAGCTGCTTAATAAATGTTCATATTGATAAAATTTTGGCCACGAATCTTAAAATCATTAAAGAGGCTTAATTAATATGGTCTGTATTTACTTTGTATTACAGTCTTGGGTGGCAGGATTTATTTATCAAATCAATTCTATGGCTTTGTATGTGAAGAATTAACAAGTGTTCACTGCTTTGCCTTGGACTGAGCCTCATCTTGAGACTTCCTCCTCTTGTCCAAGGTCTTTGTGCCACTGAGTTCGTCGACTCCTTTGGCCCTCATGGCTTTGGCTTTCTCCAGATCCTCAGCACGCTGTAGGTACTGCTGTCGAGCTCGCTTCAGTGATGCAACTGCATCGTTCTACAATACACACACACACACACACACACACACACACACACACACACGGGACAGTCATTTTAAAATGAAGAGCTCAGACGTATATTTGGATGCAGTAAACAGTAGTAAGAAATACTACAAACCATTCTCTTCTGTTCTCTGGTCCACTGCTCTTTAAACTCCCGACGCCACTTATCGATCTCATTCCGCTTCGCAGACAAAGCCTTTGTTGAAGACACAAAATGTAGATTTTCATCCAAAGTACAAATATTACATAAAAGAAAATTTATTTATTTGCACCAAAAGCACAAAATGAATTAAACAGAAATTGCATATATTGGTATCCAGACCTCAGTGTTAATGCTGTGGGAAGTGGTAGCTCAGTGGTTAAGACATTGCATCATAAGGTCATGATTTCAAATTCCAGCACCACCAAGTTGCTACTGCAGGGCCCTTAAACAAGGCTCTTTAACACTCAAATGCTAAATTGTATGAATAAGATAACTGTAAGGCGCTCTGGATAAGGGCGTCTGCCAAATGCTGTAAATGTAATGTAAATGCATTGACCAAATGTACTGGTAAATTTTTTTTGAATACCTGCACTGGGACTGACTTTCACTTATTTAGGAAGTAGATATACTTCAGTCAGCACTGAGGTAGAAAAAAAAAAAAAATCTCCTGGGAAGATGTTCCACTAGATTTTGTGGAGATTTGTGTGATAATGATTCAGCTATAAGAACGTTAGCAAATGCAGGTACTGATGTAGGTGAGGTGAGGAAGCATGGGGTCCAGTCAAAATTTTAATTCATCCCAAAGGTTTTCAATAAGGTTGAGGATCAGCGATCTATAGCAGTAGATACTCCACTTCAACCCATATTGCATATCTTTTTTGAGTTTCAAGCATCCAAGGACGTCCTATACACTTGTCACTACATGTGTGTCACTACATATGCCTGGAAAAGTCAGGTGTCCCACTACTTTTTGTCTATATAGTTTTTTAACCGAATACAGCAGCATAATCAGAGATAGTCCCAAGCGGGGTGGATTGATGTCTCATATAATCCTTACGTGCCCTTTAATCAATCCTAGTGTATATGTCTGATCATTTAAACACAAAACCTATAGAATGCAGAAGCTACAAAAAGCCAATTAACTCAAGAGTTAGTTTTGTTGTCAGTATAACCCATAGTGTATTAATGTGGTGAATTAATAATGGTTTGTTCAAATATACGGACATTAATGATTGTATAGCTTGATTACAATAATCACATATGATTAGAACTATAAACAGTACGAAATGCATCAAACCATCATGAAGGCAACATCAAATTCACAGGGTTTGACATAAGTCTTATATAAAGCCTCTGTAAATGCTTTAATGCTAACTATCTACATAATTATACTTTTTTTAATTGTGATTTTCAGCAGGACACAATTCCAAGCAAACAAATTGAAGAAAAAAAAAACGAGAGGAAGCATGTCACGTACAAGGCATACATTTAAAACCTCTACCTGAATCCTTATTTATATTCCTTGATATGGAAATCTACTCATAGTACATATCAGACTCTGACATAACCATAAATCAAAAGATATTTAACAACTACCAGATATGTTCTGTTGTGCAACGTAAAAATCTGATTTTTTTTTCCCAGTCAGTGTTTTAGACATAATTATTTGGGGAATGTTATAGGAAAATATTTAAGTAGAGTTGAAACTGTAGATATATTTTTGAATCTGAATAGGTTTATATCCTGTGCACCATGAGTGGCTGATCAGATAGTAACAGTACTAGTTAAGAGTACTAGTTAAGCAGTTGTGGGTACCTGGTAGCAGCGTAGATACAGAAGCTCAGTGGTGTGTTTGGCAGATGTGCTGCTCCTCATGTCCTGCTCCAGGACCATACTGTAGATGGATTGCAAGGGCATCAGGTCCTACGTGCAAAGAAAAATAAAACAGGCTTTACCATTGGCAGGGGTTTGTGTATATTGTATTCATAATATCAGTGCACACATTCACTCACACACACTTATGCATATATATACACACACACACACACACACACACACACACACACACACACACACACACACACACACACACACATTCACAGACCTGCTGAGCAATACAGGACTTCGTAGTTTCCGCTGCCTTCAGGATATTCTTCGCAAACTCTTGCTCTGGAAAGAAACCGAGATCATACAGTTCATACGGTGTGCAGATAAATACTTAAGTTCATATTAACTTCTTTCTAACGATGGAGAAACGATGCGAAATGAGGACATATTTCGATTTGATTGGTGTTTTCAAACTGGTTATATAATTGTGATCAATATGCAACTCCAACTTTATCTTTAAGCACTTCATCCTAATCCAGGGATATTCCAGGAACTCTGGTCATTGGGTGGGAGAACAGATTCACTCCAGATTGGACAACCGTCTATTTCAGGGTGACGTCATCAAATGCATTCTCATCTATGAATGATTGATCATATCTGATCCACCCACCTTTTTCTCACTGTAGAAAAACCCCAGAGGAAACCAATGTAAATGTAAGGAGAACAAAACACTGCATGACTGGAACTTATGTAACTCCCTGATCATTGTAGATGTCATGCAACAACTCAAACCATGATGCACTACTAAGTAAAAGAGGTGTTTCTAAATATCTATTTATGTCCTCCATTTTTAATCCCGTCCATCAGTTTTCCCCGAAATGACCTTGTAATCCGTATTAAAGTCCCTCCTTATTGAAGTGCTGCTATATTTACTTTTATTTTTAAGATCTTCTCATCCAGCCTGAGCTTCTTCAACATCCAGTCAAAATGTTCCACATTTTGTACACATCATCATATACATTATATGGTCAAAACTTTGTGGACACCCAAATCTAGGATTGGTATCTGCATCTTTTTGAATATCCCATTCCATGTTTAATCCCATTTGAGAAGATCTTCCACAAGGCTTTTAGAGTGTGCTTGGAGAGCTTTGTGCTTGTTTAGCGTACGCGTAAAGTCGAAGTGACATAAAAGAAAAGAAAAAGGGTAAAGTTTATGATTGCTGTGAATAAAAAAAAAATAAGTTGACCCTCACCCAGGTTGATCCTTTTGTCTATCCAGGTCAGGAGGTCCTTGGCGTAGCGGCACCACATCTTGGCGTATTGTAAGGCGAGCTCCACGCCGCCTTCACATCGACACATGGCCACATCAGCATCCTGGGCTGCAAGTGAATACATCAGCATCACAATGAGCAGTGTGTTATCTCCACCTCACACTAACACACTAAACACACCACACGATTCACCTCCTGCTGCCTACTGATTTGAAAAATCTCCTTGCATCCACTATATAGTCTGGGTGCATCTTAAGATGCATTATATAATAAAGTTCTGAGAGTCTGAAGTGTACATTGCCCAGCATTCTCCTTATTTCTTTCCTGTCACAATTCCGAGTTGTTGGTGTGATTCGTGTGCAGCTAAACCTGTTAAACCTTTTAAACAGGGTATTGGCTTAGTGACTATGGACTAGATAAAAATAGACGGTAGCCCCGCCCCTTCCCGTTCTATTTTCACCCAATCGGCACTATTATTACACGTCATTCTACTTTTCCGCTTACAAATCATGGATTAAAATATCAGAAATAGTGTAATAATGCAATATATCACTCTGCTGTTGTACATTGTGTTTGCTGTAGTTCATTCACTCATAAAGCTGCTACTGATCCGTTACGTGTTGGACAATTCTAGTCCTGTGCGGTATGATTAAATGTCTTCTTTGTCTCTTTCTCCTTCTCTGTATGTGGTCAACGTTTTCTTATTTAATCCTGTGTTAATCCTGTTATATAGCCCAAGCTGCTATTTGTGTATAAGTAAGGTTCAAGAAAGGAATTAAGGTGCTATGGTGATACTGGCCAAGATCACAAAATGGCCACGATGCTATAAATACACACAACATCAACAATCACAACAACATTTTACAACACCTTCTACTACACTAATGTCCTAAACACCACCTTCTCCCAGATATTGTTCATTATTAACTTTTTAATATCTTTAACCTGACAGGAACTTCATATTTGAACCTATGGAATTAAACAGGCACTGCTTAATTGTGATTAAGTAGTAAGAGTGTGGAAAACAGATTATATCAAACAGCATTAAAGTTTCCCTTCACCTGAACTAGGAGACTCAAACCTTCTCCAGCATGACAATGCCCCATTGCACAAAGCCAATTCCATGAAGATTTGAGCTGTAATTAATATCACCAGTCTGCTACAATGGCTCAGGTACACAGTTCTTCATTTAAACGCCTCAACAACAAGGAGACTGTAATGAATTGACATTCGGTACCACCCAGATGAGAACGGGTTCCCTTTTGAGTCTGGTTCCTCTCAAGGTTTCTTCCTCATACAATTCTATGTAAACTTATACATTACAATTTTATAACATCTTTATCTCTGAAAAGCTGTGTTGGTAAAATGTCCATGGTTAAAAGCTCTCTACAAATAAAACTGAATTGAATCAAACCGAATGTGATTTACAGGGGTTCGGGTGGAAGATCTCCTGCTATAGAGCTCTGATCTCGACCCTACTGAACACTTTTGGGATGAATTATGGAACGTTGACTGCACCCCAGGCCTCCTCCCCTCACCTACATCAGTACCTGGCTTTACTAACACTCATGTGGCTGAATACGTCTCACACAGATCTCTACAAAATCTAGAGGAACATCTTCCCAGAAGAGTGGATGTTCTTATAACAGGAAATGGGGACTAAATGCAAAATAAAAGGTTATAAAAGCATGTTTTTTAATGATCAGGTGTCCACAAACATTTTTTGTCCATATATAACTTTTTTCTGGTGTCTCAAAAAATAAAAATGTAAATAGATGAGATTTGAAAAGGGCTAGATATGTCTAATGTATGCTAGCACTCTAAGTTTACTGCACTTTGTGTGAGGGGAAAAACACCTGAAACTTATTTGTCTAGGATCTGCCCTTTCACTGTGAGACAGTGGGTTATAAATACAGGTGGGGAGATTTGGGACACGTCAGCGATGAGCTGTTGAGTCATGGCCTTGGATCTTGTTTCTGATTGTGAGAACATAGATAGACATATGTTTACACTAGGTGTGTAACGGTACACAAACTCGTCCCGAAATTTCTTTGGTACAGGGTTCTTTTGGTTCTGTACACACGTTCAATACAATCTAAATTCCCTCAGGAACGTATTAAGTGGCGAACCGTAAGTGTAATTAGATGCTGCTTTGCACTTTAAATGCATTTTTTATTATTATTGTTAAACTTCAAAACATACACAACAATGCCAGGGGTATAAAAAGAAACTAGAGTTAGTGCAGTGTCACTGTTTCGACTCACTCCATACCGGAAATAAGATTTGTTTTGCGCATGCACGAAAACAATAAAGAATCCAGGAAGTGGCTAGCGGCTAACGCTAGCGCTATGCATTCTTTAGCGTTGTATGTTTAACTTCAGGAATTTCTTTTAAAAGGAGAAAATCCTGACAATTCTACATATCAACAAAATTAATGAATGAAGGATGGGAGGAATAAAGACATTTATTAATGTATGCTGAAATAAGAACAATTAAGTAGAACATATCTTTAGAAAATTTAATATTAAATGTAACACACAAACACACACACACACACACACACACACACACACACTCAAAGACATCTGTATTACCCAAATAGGGTCTAACAAATGTAAACTATTTGATTACATTTTTCCACTTATTTAATTTTATTTAATCAAGTTAATTCATGGCAATTTAATTGATTACTCAATTTAATCAATATAATAAAAATGTGTATTGCATTCATTTGGTTTATTCAATTTTATTTCATAAAATATTAAAATATTATAAAATTTTATTTTATATATTATTTAACCAAGCAGGTATTTTATATAAAAAAACCCCACAAAATCAATTTTATGTTTTGCATTTCTTCCCTTCCCGAAATGAAACTGAACCGTGACTTAAAAACCGAGGTACTTACCAAACCGTGAATTTTGTGTACCATTACACCAATTTAAAGATAATTTACACTGTATATATTCTTTCAAAACATGTGCACATGCACACACTTTTCTCTTTCCCTTTAAAGCACAGGGTTGAGGATTTACCCGACATGACACCATCTTTTTCCTCTCCATCCGGACAGACCAGAGTATTGTCCACATCTTCATTCTGCAAAAAACAAAACATAACATTCTCAAATCCAGACAAAACAAAGACAAGCACGTTGTTGATTTATTCTGACTTACAGACAAATCGTCCCGTGTTGAGTCTGCGGTCTCTGAGTGTGACTGGACATCAGAGTCTCCGAGGAGCTCGTCTACAGACCTGAGGCACACAGTCACACATACAGTGGTGTTTATATGTAATTAATTAGACTAATAAAACAAATAAAAATGCAGTATAAAATAATACGTAAATAAACTGTCATGCTCTAGTATATACTGTAGTTTATAGCACATGAAAATTAACAGTTTGAGTTGTTAACATTGTCTAAATTGCTATACTGTTTATTTCTTTCTGGACAACATAATATAAAAAGAGAAAAAAGTATGTAGCATTGAAGATTGTCGTCAACAACTTTCACACTTTTAGAATATTGGCACTTGCAGTAGCTTAGATAAACACAGCTTTTTTAAGGCTCTCTGTCCAAACGTGCAAGTCACACAACCCACCCCTTTTGCAACACTAAACTAAAACTCGAACATTTACTGTTAAAATAAAGTAATGAGATTACTTCATACTTGTTTTACCCAAAAAGTTCTCTTATATTCCCCCTTATATCTCAGAGATGTGCTAAATGATTTTCAACTTCCCAAAAAGTCTACTTTTTCAATCAATTTATACATTTACTTTTGAGGAATCCGGTCATCAATTTCAGTATTAGTAAAACTCCTTCTTGAAAGAAAAAAAAAGTACAGAAGTTTTCGCTTTTAGACTTAAGTGAAAGTAATGATCTGTATGTAGAACTTGATGTGAATATTGGGTGCAACTCAGTGTTCCATTCTCCTACTTTAGTATGACTTTTATAAGTAGAGAAAGTTCTCTATTGTTACACACACACACACACACACACACACACACACACACACACACACACACACACACACACACACACACACACTCTCACCAGAACCACTTCCACTCTCGCCACAGCTTCTCATTTAATACTGTTTACGCTTCAAAGCAGTGAGGAACAGCATGTTTTTCTGACTTGCAGTGAAGTAGAATTTTACACATAAAAATGTAGTGAAGGAAAAGTTTCCACAAAATAAAAAATACTCTGATAAAGAACACATACTTTAAATATGTACTTATATAGAGTAATGATGCAAAACCATGTACTTACAGTGTACAAAGCAACACAAACTGTCTCAAAGAGATTGAAAATACAATGCTATGAATGAACACTGACAATAGAGACTATTTCCTCAAAAGTCAAACAAACAAACGTCTCTTCACTGTACTGATGATTACATGCTTATAAAATCAGGTTTTGCCGTAATAACGAGGGCATGGTTTTATGAACCTATAAAATCAAGAACTCACAAACTGTGTAACTTTCAGACACAATAAATCCGTAAAGTTTTCACAGTGCTTCACTTTTTCACATTTTGTTGTTACAGCTTTATTCCAAAATGTATTCAATTAAATATTTTCCTCAAAATTCTACAAACAAAACCCTATATTGACAACATGAAAGAAGTTTGTTTGAAATCTTTGTGCATGTATTAAGAATAAAAAAACGTTGAGAAGTGTACATAAATATTCACAGCCTTTACTCAATACTTTGTTGAAGCTCCTTTGGCACCATTTACAGCCTCAAGTCTTTTTGAGTTTAATGCTACAAGCTTGGAACACCTATTTTTGGGCAGTTTTTCTCATTTTTCTTTGCAGAACATCTCAAGCTTTATAAGGTTGGATGGGGATCATTAGTGCACAGCCATTTTTTGATCTCTTCAGAGATGTTCAATCGGGTTCAAGTCTGGCCAAGGAAATTCACAGAGTCGTCCCGTAGCCACTCCTTGCTATCTTGGCTGTGTATTTAGGATTGTTGTCCTGTTGAAAAATAATCCGTCGCCCCAGTCTGATTTCCAGAGCGCTCTGGATCAGGTTTTGTCAAGGTCAAAGGAGCTTTTGTCAAGGATGTCTCTGTACATTGCTGACATCATCTTTTTCTCAATCCTGACTAGTCTCTCAGTTACTGCAGCTGAAATCATCCCCACAGCATGATGCTGCCACCACCATGCTTCACTTTAGGGATGGTATTGGCCAGGTGATGAGCAGTGCCTGGTTTCCTCCAGACATGACGCTTGGCATTCAGGCCAAAGAAATCAAGCTCTGTTTCTCATTGTCTGAGAGTCATTCAGGTGCCTTTTGGCAAACTCCAGGTGGGCTGTCAGGTACCGTTTACTGAGGAGTGGCTTCCGTCTGGACACTCTACCATGCATGCCTGATTGGTAGAGAGCTGCAGAGATGGTTGTTTTTCTGGAAGGTTCTCCTCTCTTCACAAAGAAACGCTGGAGCTCTTTTAGAGTGGCCATCAGGTTCTGGGTCACCTCCCTGACTAAGGCCCTTCCCCCTGATTGCTCAGTTTGGCCGGGCTGCTCCATTTACGAATGATGGAGGCCAATGTGCTCATTGAGACCTTTCTGTAGACTTCCCCAGATCTGTGCATCAATACACTTGTGTTTTGGAGGCCAATTAGTCGGACTTCATGGGCTGGTTTGTGCTCTGGCATGCACTGTTAACTGTAGGACCTTCTATAGACAGTTGTGTGCCTTTCCAAATCATGTCCAATCAGCTGAATTTACCACAGGTGGACTCTTATCATGTAGAAACATCTCAAGGATGATCAAGATGCACCTGTATAAATTTCACACAAATCTCCTAAAAATCCTGTAGAACATCTTCCTACAAGATTGGAGTTTATTATATCAGCAAATTGGGATTAATTGTGGATATAGTGAAGTTGCCATAACAGACAGGAAGTCACTTTTTATGCAGATGTTACTCAATATTGAATTTTACTATAAATAAAATTTGCATAGCAAAGCCTAAGTGGATGTATTCCTTAATTCAGATTTGCCAAAAACCTCCAAAATTATATTCAGCATACATACTTTAGACTATAAACAGTTGAGAATAAATCATTCAAGAAGTTAAGGCCTTCAGTCTATATTTATAACCTACTTGGCCACCCAAGAATAACTATCCATCTCTTTCACATTGATTAGCCTTTAGCTTGATAGTGTGCTATTCATATCAATCACCTGTTGAGCCAAATTAGACTGTTCGGATTTACATACGTGCTGCTCACTAAGGACAGCTCCAGGTTATCGAAGTCCCGTAAGATCTCACTGTAGCGTTTCGGCGCTGGCTGTCTAGTCAGGACACCAGTTTCTGAAAAAAAGAAAGAAAGAGAAAAAGAGTTGAATCAATTTAAGGAGAATTGAAGCTTAGAGATAATTAACAAGATTACTGACAGCAATCCAAACTCTCGAGTGTACTCCATTTCCTGTACTATACCACAGCACTGCTGAATTCTCAGTTCTGATTGTTCAGAAGACCTTAGCGTTTCTGTAGTAACAGCTACTTTACAGAGACTCAATAATAAACAGAATCTAAAGCTACTACTACTGCTACTAATGATAATAATAATAATAATAATAATAATAAACAAAAATACAAATATAATTCAACCTAGAAATGTATTATTGTTGATCTCAGGATGTTTTTTTGTAAAAAAGTATCCAATTTCAGTGCTTTGTATCAGTCATATATAAATATTGTATTGTTTTCTGACATGGAAAGGCTTTATGAAGTTTATGCTTTATTAATTTTTTTTCCTTAAAAAGAGAATTTTTTTTTTATTATTATTATTTTTTACTTGAAAGGAACTGACTTATTGTATGTTTCACAATACTGAAGGTAATTTTATGTAAAAATAAAATATATATATATATATATATATATATATATATATATATATATATATATATATATATATATATATATAATAATAATGCAATCAGAAGCACATAAAACACTGTTAAAAATAGGGAAATAAACCACTAGGTTTGGGTGGTTACACTATATTGAAACAAAAGTTTGTGGACAACTGAACATGTGATATGTCCACATGTAGTCGGCATTTGCTGTTATAGAAACCTCCACACTTCTGGGAAGATTTGAGTAGATTTGAGTATGGGGTGCAGTGAGCATGAAAAATTCATCCCAAAAATGTTCAATTGTGTTGGAGCTCTATAGCTGGGGATCTTCCCCTTCAACTCATGTAAAGCATATAATCATGTACTGGCTTTGTCCAAAACTGGCATTGTCCAAATACATTCTGTACAATCGTGTGCCTCCAGCTTTGTGCTAACAGTTTGTGAAAGAACCACATATGGCTTAAAAAAAGTCGGGTGTCTTAATATTTGTTAGTGTAATAATAACCCAGCTATTACAGGCTGCATCACACCACCATCACCACCACCATCACCACCATGATGTTGATCAATTTCTTCTTACTCTTATATAGTCTTTAAAATGCAATCATATGAACTTTCGGTAGAAATAAACGCTTTGTAATGAATAAACAAAGTGAATACAGGAAGGGAGAGACTAAAGGGGATGTGGGTTGAGATGATCTCACTGACAAAACCCGAGAGGAAGAAGCACCATATATGTTGCCACATATATATTACAGCACACTGAAATTAGTTTCTGTGCATCGCTCAGCTTGTTAAAAGGTATGTGTCAGAGCATACGGTCAACCATGGCACAGAGCAGAAAGGGATATTAACATTGATCAGGGGCCCGAAAGTGGCAGCTTGACAATGCTGGGGCTTCTGAAACACTGACCCTCTGATCAATAATCCAAATTCTTAACTTATGCGTCACCAATGCAGCTATAGACTGTAGTAGATTGGCAAACAGATTACAAAGCTTATCTAACCAGCATGACCCCAGTGTGTACACTGTGGATAAATACTATATAATTAAATGTCAATGGGTAAAAGATGTTTTATTGACTATTAGGTATTTAATATTACACATTTTTAAACAGCTATGCTATTTTGCCTGACAATAATTAATCTCTGTTCATTTGCTGTACACTTGCATGACTACTATAATCTAAGACTAATAAATTCAGCACTGGTGGATGAAGTACACAAACCATGTACTGTATTTGAGATAAAGTAGAGATAGACTATAAAATGTGACTCCAGTAAAAGTAAATGTGTCCCTTTAAACTTTCACTTGAGTGAAAGTACAAAAGTATTTGCTTTTAAATGTACTTAAGTATCCAAAGTACTATGATATAGTATAACTATAATGTTCCTATTATCATTTTTATCACAAGAAAAACTTTTGTGAAAAGAAACTAATGTGACTCTCAGCACACTGATCTTTTAATTGAATTATATTACTGAGTCAAACACTGATTGATTTCTATTACAATTATCAGTCTATTAAAATTACCATGAGCACAAAATCTTCTTTTCAACTACTTCAAAATCGCAAATGGGACCATTTGTGTTGTGGCGAGTTCGAGTCAGGAGTTTCTTCCATCATTTAAAGTTTCTTTCGGCTTCTCCCATTAGGGGTCGCATGTTTGATTTGGCACATGTTTTTACGCTGGATGCCCTTCCTAACGCAACCCTCCCCATTTATCCGGGCTTGGGCCCGGCACTAAGGCTTAAGCAACCCTAATGGCTGGGCTTGGTACTCTGACCGGGGATCAAACATGGGCCGCAGCGGTGAGAGCACCGCATCCTAACCACTAGACCATCAGGGAACCGATTGTTTCTTCCATCATTTATTCCTCTCTAAATGTTCTGCTTGCTTTAAACTGATGCTGAAATGTATGTAATGCTCAGTAGATACCTCCAAGCACCAATCAAAACAAGTTCAAAACAGAGCACACGCTCGACCCTGATCGGTTGATCGATATAATAACAAATGCAAAAAAATAAAAAGGGGTTTCGCAAAATCTAGTTGAATGAAAAGTCAGAGATTTGACTTTGAAATGTTCTAAATTTAAAGTAAAATTATCCCCAAATAAAAATACTTCAGTAAAGTACAGATACGCAACAAATGACTCACTGTTCACCACTGGAATTCAGTAGAACTAAAATATCTGTAATTTAGCTTGTCATGTTTGGAAAATGACGTGTTGTGTGTATGATTTGAGAACACTGTTCCCACAGTGAAACATGGTGGTGGGAGTACCAGGAAAAGGAACTCTTTTTTTGCACATTGTAGGAGAATTTAATGGCAATTTTATTCAATTGTATTTGTTTAAAACTTTTAACAGTTATCCTTAAACCGCTTTATGTAAATATTATTACGAATATAAGTTTTACATTTATAAATTACTCACTATATGTTTATTCTTAATGAGAAAGCCAATGGAAAGAGTGGCACGGATTCTCATTAGCCAAAAAACCCCCCAAAAACAAAGTCTTGCATGACAGAGCAAATCTCATTACTTGTATTCCATTGAACATTTACTGAGGATTAGTGAAACTGTGACTACATCACTGTGATCAGTATAACCTTGAAGATTGCAGATCACCCAATATAAAACCCAAATGGTGCAAAAAAAAAAGAGCAAATGGCTTCTTATAGTAGATTAAAGCCAAGATCCAAAACAGCCTAAAAAAAAAAAAAGAAAAAATTAAGTATAAATGTATCTTTCTTTATACTTTTGTACTATTATACAGGAAGCATATTAAATAACAAAAAATTGAAATATCCAAAAACATATTTCCTCCTCACTGTACATAGACAACATAAAAAAAAACCCTTTCTATCCTTTTGGACAGAATTCATCAGAACGTTTTTAAAGCTGCCTAGTAAAAATGAGTAGATTCTTACAAAAATGTTAATACTTCTCAACGTGAAGTACACTATATCGACAACAGTCTGTGGACAACTGTCCATAAGATTGGTGTGTCCTCTTTAAACATCCCATTACACATTTAATCTAGCAGGAGATCTTCCACTATAACCTATGTGAAGCATATCTTCATTGAGGTGGCTTTGAGCATAGGAAAATCATCATGCTGGAACTGGTTTGGGTCTCGTAGTTGGAGTGAAGGAAAATGTTCATACTACTACATCCAAAGGCATTCTATACAATTATGTGCCTCCAAGATTTGGCAAAGAACCTCCTATGGATGGAAAACTCAGGTGTCCAAATACTTTTGTCCCCAAAGCATACTTTTCTGGATTGTTCTTTTTAGTTTTCTTCTCCACAAGTGCACATGTTGGTACTGTCTATATCGGTCCAGTCATAAATCATAGTTATTCAGACATACCATCAAACCTCAACAGTAAGCTCCTGTGATATACAGAACACCTGATAGACTGACAAATTTCTTTCTTTCTCTTTGTTGCTATGCAACATTTTGGTCAACCACATCCTGTGTACAGGCACTGAGACGATGTGCTGCACGAGCAGAGAGCTCTGTTTTGGCATTCAAAGAGTCGCAGAATAGCGCAGGGTTACATTTAAAAAAAAAAAAGACGGAAAGAAAGAAAAAAGAAACAGTAAACTACACCATTAATCTCTGTTCTGTGGTGTGAGAGAGGGTTTCTTCATTACACTCCACTTCCAATGTGGTCAAGTGTGTCAGTGCAAGTTCCCTGAGGAACTCTGTGTCATTGCAAATAAGTCAGCGAGGTCAGAGGGGAAATGACTGATGCCCACACACACACACACACACACACACACACACACACACACACACACACACACACAGCAAAGACATTGCCTTAATGTCCTGCATTTTATAAAGGAACTTCCACTTTATTTTTGATTTCCTCATTATTTTGCAACTGTGAATTGAGACTGTAAATGAGGATCCATTTTATGTGTGCTGCCCTATACGTACGGTGCTACATTCCTGTTTATGCATTTTACATACACTTCTTGGTTTTTGTTATGAACTATTTGAGCAGCATATATATATATATAGATGGATAGATAGATAGATAGACAGACAGATAGACAGATAGATAGATAGATAGATAGATAGATAGATAGATAGATAGATAGATAGATAGATAGATAGATAGATAGATAGATAGATAGATAGATAGATATAAACACACACACTGAAGGTGGTTTGAAAAAATTCGAGACGATTTTTGTAACACATGAACAGATGACAGCACAAGGCTTCATGCACAGTCACAGGAAGCACCGCTCCCATAAGTCAGTGTGCCAAAAGACATTATCCTCTGTACATCATGAGCTGTGCAACTAGTGCTATTCTTGCCACGTGTATTAATTAATCACGAGTTAACTCATGAAATCATGAGATTTAATATTTAAATCGATTGACAACCTATGTAATATATATATATATATATACACACACACACACAGGTAGGTTTACGGTAGGTTTATTTTAACAGAGGAACAGAATATAAATTTTTTTTTAAGAAAGGTTATAAATTAATTTGTATTTGATCTCCTACCAACCAGCAAGAATTCTGACTCCCACACACCCAAATTAATCCTGAAGAAATGACTCCTAATATCAACTCATTATGTGTATAAAAGACACCAGTCACAGAATCAACATCTTCCATTCAAACCTCTCCACCACAATGGGTGAGACCAAAGATTGTAGACCTGCACAAGGCTGAAATGGGCTAGAGAAAAAGCTTGGTGAGAAAGAGACCACTGTTGGGGCGATAAATCGCAAATGAAAGAAAAGTCAATCGCTCTTGTTCTGGAGCTCCATACAAAATCTCACCTCATGGGGGATGATTCTGCAAAAGGTGAGGGATCAGCCCAGAATTATACAGGAGGAACTAGTTAATGATCTCAAGGGAAGGGACCACAATTACCAAACCAAAACCATTGGTAAAACACGTCCCTCTTCTTTAAGAATGCACATGAACAGACCCGTCTGAAGTTTGTTAATGAACACCTGAATATTTCAGAGAACACTTGGGAGAGTGTGATGTGGTCGGATGAACCAAACTCTAGCGCTTTTTGGCATCAACTCGACCTGCGATGTTTGGTGGCAGAGAAATGCAGAATTTGACCCCAAGTACACCATCCCCACTGTCAAACATGGAGGAAGAAACATTCTGCTTTGGGGCTGTTTCTCTGCTAAGGGTACAGGAAAACATTACCACGTGAATGGGGCCCTGTACTGTAAAATATTGAATGAGAACCTTCTGACCTCAACCAGAACACTGAAGATGGGTGGTGGATGTTCTTCCAGTATTACAAATTACCAAAAACATACGGCTGGGCAACAATCTGATGGTCTTGTAGCCCATTCCAGCCTTGCGCAGGTCTACAATCTTGTCGTCCTTTGTCTATTTTTTGGTCTTGTCCATGGTGTTGGAGAGGTTTAAATGAAAGGGGTTGATTCTGTGACCGGTGTCTTTTATACACATCATGAGATGATTTTATCAGCACTTTCCTAAATGCACAGGATTAATTTGGGTGTGTGAGAATCAGAATTCTTGCTGGTTGGTACGGGATCAAATACTTATTTCACTCAAACAAATACAAATTAATTTATAACCTTTCTTTAAAGTTTATTTTACGGATTCTTACTCTGTATTGATGAAGTGAAGACAGAATTCTTGAAATGTCTGTACATTTTTTTAGATAAAAAAACTTGAAATATATGTACATAAGCATTCAGACCCTTTACTCAGTACTTAGTTTAAGCACCTTTGGCAGCAATTACAATCTGTTTAGGTATAAGGCAACAAGCTTTACAAGCTTTTTGGGTCAGGGTGAATGGGGAGCATCAGTGGACAGCCACTTTCAGGTCTCTCCAGAGATGTTCAATAGGGTTAAAGTCAGGGCTCTGGCTAGGCCACAATAGGACATTCACAAAGTTGTCCCTAAACTACTGTGTTGTCTCTCATGTAGGAAGGTGAACCTTCGGCTCAGACTGAGGTCCAGAGCTCTGCGGAACATGTTTTTACTGAGGATATCTCTATTTTGCTTCATTCAGCTTCCTTTCAACCCTGCTGTAGTCCCTGCTGCAGAAAAACACTTCCACAGCATGATGCTGCCAACATCATGGCTCATTTTTGTATGGATTTCAGCAGATGATCAGCGATGCCTGATTTCCACTAGACCAGATTTCATCATACCAGAGAATCTTGTTTAATACAGTCTGAAAGGCCTTTCCCCAGGCTTCCATGAGTTTTGCACTGAGGACGGGACGTCTAGCCACTATATATATATATATATATATATATATATATATATATATATATATATATATATATATATATTCCTCTATTGCTATTTTCAAAGCTTCCTCAGCACTGAGCTTCTTCTTCTTGCAGTTTTCACTCAGGAGCTCTTGGTTCCTCCTCTTTAAAATGTAATGTATACTCTGTCCTCATCAGTTCCAGATCTTGTTTAAAACAGGGTTAAAATTCAGGGATTGAGACGGAAGTTCTGAAAAGATTTCATCTCTAGGCAAACAAGTTTTGGTCTACAATCGCCAGGCATTTATCCAAATTCAGGAACAATCTCAAAACAATGATCAACATATATAATATTTTAAAGAGAGTTTGAAATTTCGTACCTTCTACACAGACTCCATTTTCCCCCAGACTTAAGCAAAGGTTTGATGTTGATCACAAAATATTCTGAATGCAATACAACTTTTTGTCACACTCAGGACACTTGGCGAGGGCATGCAATCCATTTTGAAGCAATTCCACAACATTGGATACTTTGGTACTGATTGTGCTTGATAACCATTTATAATATCCATTACCTGCTTTACCCCGTGCAGGTCAGTAACCATTTACCGATTTTAGAAGGAAATGTATGAACAATAAAAAGATTTTGTACACGTGCAAAATGATATTTACACCCCAAAAGAGAGAAGAAAAAAAAAACAGGAAATGGCCAAAGGCAAAAACATTTACCCGAAACAACAAAAAAGTTTTTTTCAATGGTTATGTTTAATTCAAATATTTATATGTTTTAAGTAATTTAGAACGATAGAACTCTCTCTAAAAAACTGTGGTGTGAACAAGTGTTTGCCCCCTTTCTGATTTCTTAATTTTTTTTTGTCACACTTTAATGTTTCAGATCATCAAACTAATTTAAATATTAGTAAAAGATTACACAAGTGAGCACAACATGCAGATTTTAATGAAGTTTTTTATTATTGAGGGAAAACAAAATCCAAAACTACATGGCCCTATGTTAAAAAGTGTTTGCCCCCTAAACCCAATAACTGGTTGGGCCGCCCTTAGCAGCAACAACTGCAATCAAGCATTTGTGATAACTTGCAATGATTCTGTTACAGCGCTGTGGAGGAATTTTGCTCCACTCATCTATGCAGAATTGGAGGATTTTCGAGCATGAACCGCCTTTTTGAGGTCATGCCACAGCATCTCAATAGGATTCAGGTCAGGACTTTGATTAGGCCACTCCAAAGTTTTCATTTTGTTTTTCTTGATCCATTCAGAGGTGGACTTGCTGGTGTGTTTTGGATCATTGTCCTGCTGCAGAACCCAAGTTCGCTTCAGCTTGCAGTCACGAACAGATGGACGGACATTCAGGATTTTTTGACAAACAGCTGAATTTATGGTTCCATTTATCACAGCAAGTCTTCCAGGTCCTGAAGCAGCAAAACAGCCCCAGACCATCACACTACCACCACCATATTTTACTGTTGGTATGATGTTCTTTTTCTGAAATGTGGTGTTACTTTTAGGCCAGACGTAATGGGACACACACCAGAGTATCTTTCCAAAAGTCTTGGGGATCATCAAGATGTTTTCTGGCAAAACTGAGACGAGCCTTTATGTTCTTTTTACTCAGCAGTGGCTTTCATCTTGGAACTCTGCCATGCAGACCATTTTTGCCCAGTCTCTTTCTTAAGGTGGAGTCATGAACACTGACCTTAACTGAGGCAAGTGAGGCCTGCAGTTCTTTAGATGTTGTTGTGGGGTCTTTTGTGATCTCTTGGATGAGTCGTTGCTGTGCTCATGGGGTAATTTTGGTCGGCCGGCCACTCCTGGGAATGTTCTCCACTGTTTCATGTTTTAACCATTTGTAAATAATGGCTCTTACTGTGGTTCACTGGAGTCCCAAAGCTTTAGAAATGGCTTTAAAACCTTTTCCACACTCAAAGATCTCAATTACTTTCTTTCTCATTTGTTTCTGGGGTTTTTTTGGATCTCGGCATGATTAAGGGAGTTTTTCCTTGCCACAGTCGCCACGGCTGCTCATCGTGGATAAATGCACACCATTCACCTTCACTGTTAAATTCTGTAAAGCTGCTTTGAGACAATGTCTGTTGTGAAAAACGCTAAAGAAATAAACTTGACTAAACTTGACTTGACTTAACGTCTAGCTTTTGAGGATCTTTTGGTCTACTTCACTTTGTCAGGCAGGTCCTATTTAAGAGATTTCTTGACTGTGAACAGGTGTGGCTACCACTACTCAAGTGTGATAAACCACAGTTTTAACAGGGGGGCAAACACTTTTTCACACGGGGACATGTAGTTTTGCATTTTGTTTTCCCTTACATTCTCTTAGATTTCATTGACATTTTATTGTCTTAAGCCTCTGAATGACTTGTTAGTTTTAATAAAAATGAATGTTGAACCTACTCAAGCAAATTTTACAATGAAAATGTTACTTTAAATAAAGAAATTTGTGTAAATGTTTTTTGTTATAGAGCATGCAGATACAGAAATTTTATACTCAGCACTTTTGGGGACTTCTTTTACTGGAAGTGGTATATATATATATATAAAAAAAAAAGGCATATTTCTGCTTTATCTTTGTGTTTATGCAAATTTACCAAAAAAAAAAAAAAGTCTCACAGCTTCCAACAGTGTCACATAAGTATATTGAGTTCAACAATTGCTGCCTGTCAGAGCTATTCTTAGCTGTAGCTTGGATACGAAGTCAGAATCTGACAGGAAGTGCTCTCATTGATCATGCACTGGTTGAGATGCACTTGCATTGCATGCACACACACACACACACACACACACACGCACACACACACACACACACACACACACACACACAAACAAAATAGGACACGAAAAAAAGCACCCAAACCTCACTAAGGACTATAAAATAATTTATAGTAGAGAAATAGAAATAAAGTCAATTATTCATCTTGTCATGAAACTCACCCTTCCTTGGCCTTAAAATTGCGGCCCCTATTGTCTCGTCCATCGAGTCGTCTATCCCTGAACCACCAGAGATCGTCAGAACGGAGCTTCACCTCCCAGTTACTCCATCATCTTCACAGGGAGACGGCGAAGATTTTAAGAAGAGATCCAGCAGCACCGGGTCACGTCTTTAGATTCGTGCCTTCATCCGAGCAGGCCCTGCGGCAGCGCTGACATGTGACGCTCTCTCCCCTCACGCATTTGTTCTCAGTGCACTTCTCTTCCTCTAAACCAGGAGGTTGGCCAATGCGCTTTCACCATCGCATGAAGAGGAAGTGTGTCTCGCTGCCGCTCTTCGACACACCTAGCACCGCAAGTTTGCCTTCGATACAGAGCTGAGTGTGCAACAGGCAACACTAGGGCTCTCAGAGGTTATTAATACAACGTGGGTGTATGTGGTTTGCTTGCGACTATTAAAGTTGGAATCAGTATACAACCCCGGATACGGCATTGACGCGACTTCCTGTTTGATCTTTGCTTAGAATCTTTTACTTCCCTGAGCACCAATTCATTATTTTTGTAAAGTTGCTTTATACGTGTCACATGTACTTTACATTTTAGGAAGCTGGGGTCAGAGCCTATGATACACCAAAAAATCTGGAGCACTGAGGGTTGCTCAAGGGCCCTTAGAGTGGCAGTTTGGCAATACTAGGGCTTGAACCCCAACCTTACAAACCAAAACCCAGAGCCTTAACCAGTGAGCTACCACCTCCTCTGTTTCCATGTCTCTCTGGTTTCCTGTTTAATGAACGGTAAAGGAGATTACGTCCTTAATGGACGTCGGTTCTTCAACACGATCATCACTATTTCATCAGTCCAATCAACAATGCTCTACAGTGGATACACTCGCATCCTTAACATCCTCTCGATCACCATCATAACTATTTCAGGGTCTTACATTTGTATCTGTTTTTATCTTGAACCTTCTCCACAAAATCTACACGCAGTAAAATTATATATGATGCCTTTGCATGCTGGGGAAGGGATAGCTTATAATAGCTTAGATGTTGGCTTTCTGCCCAGAAGGTCTTGAGTTCAAATCCCAGCACCACTAACCTGCCCTTGAGCAAGGCTTTTATCCTTCAGCTCCTCAGTCATATGAAATGAGATCATTTTAAGTCACTCTGGATCAAGTCTTTGTGCCGAATGTTGTAAATGCAACTGTTTTAGTATTCAGATTTCTCTTCACTTTGCCCAAACACTTTTCCAAGACTTTGGAGTGAGAGAACTCGAGTGTCCTGCACAAAGCCCCAACCTCAACCCTCAACACCTTTTGGAGAAACTGGAACACTAACTGAACCCCAGACCTCCACACTCAAAGTCAGTCAGATCCATACAGAGACTCTCTAAGATCTAGTAAAAAGCTTCCCCAGAAGAGTAGAGCTTATCGCAGGGGTCTCCAAATACCCTCCTTGACAATGCTACATGAGGTCGCTAGCTAGCATAGATTACAAGATATTTGGGCAGGATGGAATTAGGAATTAATACTAAACATTTTAAAATTATGCAAGATATTTATTACAACATAAAAGAGACTCTACTTACCAGAAGATCCAAGACCATAACTATACCTAACCTCTGACACCCCACTCCCCTTTAACCACACCTACACACTCCCTAATTATATCATAGACTGTGCCAATCATAGGATTGGTGCATTTTTTATCAGATGTGATGTCCCCAGTTTTTGCCAAAGAATGTGTGCTAATGTTGTACTACATGAGGGTTCTTCACTGCCCTGTATAAATATTCAGCAAGATATTCAGCAAGAATAGACTTCACATAAATCGAGATGTTACAGCCGGTCTCTCACCGCAATCGTGTCGATCATCAAGTAAACTTTTAGAAATGATTCAGAGACATAGAACTAATAAAAGCTTGGCCCTCAGAAAGAAAAGGTCATGATGGCTTGAACGTCATATAGTATAACCCTCTAGTGGTTAAAACCGGTATTACACAAGTACCAAAAACAAACACTAAGTGTGAAATGGACATTTATTTACGGAAGTCGTAAGAGGCCATGCATTATAATAATAATTGTATTTCTTTTTTTCCATGATCTCAACATTAAAAAGATTTTGGAAGGTGAGAGGATGCCTGAGGAATGGAGAAGGAGTGTGCTGGTACCGATCTTTAAGAATAAGGGAGATGTGCAGACCTGCAGTAGCTACAGGTGAATTAAGTTGATCAGTTACACCATGAATTTATGGAAAGAGTAGTGGAAGCCAGGCTGAGATAAGAGATGCCCATCTGTGAGCAACAGTATGGTTTCTTGCCAAAGAAGAGCAACACGGACGCATTGTTTGCTTTGAGAATGTCGATGGAGAAGGATAGAGAAGGACAGAAGGAGTTGCATTGTGTGTTCGTGGATTTAGAGTAAGCGTACGACAGGGTGGAGAGAGAGGAGTTGTGGTATTGTATGAGGAAGTCAGGTGTGTCAGAAAAGTATGTGAGGGTGGTGCAGGACATGTATGAGAACAGTGTGAGAGCAGTAAAGTGTGCAGTAGGAACAACAGACTGAATCAAGGTGGAGGTTGGACTGCATCAAAAATCGGCTCTGAGCCCTTCGCGGTGGTGATGGACAGGTTGAAGGACAAGGTCAGACAGGAGTCTCTATTGACTATGTTGTTTGCAAATGATATTGTTATTCGTGGTGAGAGTAGGGAGCAGGTGGAGAAGAGCCTGGAGAGGTGGAGGTACACGCTGGAGAGAAGAGGAATGAAAGTCAGTAGGAGTAAGACAGAGTACATGTGTGTGAATGAGAGGGAGGGCAGTGGAGTGGTGCGGTTGCAGGGAGAAGAGGTGGAGAAGGTGGAGGAGTTCAGGTACCTGGGGTCAACAGTGCAAAGTAATGGAGTGTATGTTAGAGAAGTGAAGAAAAGTGTGCAGGCAGGGTGGAGAAGAGTGATAACAGGAGTGATTTGTGATAGAAGAGTATCTGTGAGAGTGAAAGGGAAAGTTTATAGAACTGTGGTGAGACCTGAGATGTTGTGTGGATTAGAGACAGTGGCATTGAGTAAAAGACAGGAGGTGGAGCTGGAGGTAGCAGAGCTGAAGATGTTGAGGTTTTTGTTGGGAGTGACAACGATGGACAGGATTAGAAATGAGTTTATCAAAGGAACAGCGCAGGTAGGATGTTTTGGGGGGCAAAGTGAGAGAGGCCCGATTGAGATGGTTTGGACATGTGCAGAGGAGGGACATGGGGTATATCAGTAGGAGAATCCAGAGGATGGAGCAACCAGGAAAGGAGGAAAAGAGGAAGGCCAAGGAGGAGGTTAATGGATGTGGTGAGAGAAGACATGCAGGTAGTTGGTTTAAAAGAGGAAGATGTAGAGGACAGGGGGGGTATGGAGATGGATGATCTGCTGTGGTGACCCCTAATGGGAGCAGCCGAAAGAAAAAGAAGATAACGCATGGCCTTTTAGAACCTCTGTAGTTACACATGTAGGACATTTTATGAAGATTAAAATTTTGCGAAATGAAAATGTCAGCCTGTTCAAAGAATGGCTCTAGTGAGACAAAAGAGGATAACATCTAAAAAATAAAGGCTGTAAATGAACGCATAAATATCCATAACCTTATTGTTGGATAAACCAAAAAGTTTATTTTTGACTCATAACACTCAAATTTCACTATGAGAATTCGTTGATAATCTCCATTGGTATTTAAGGAATACAATATATTTGGGACATGCTGTTACATTACAGGAAAACATTTAATGCTGTGGTGGGAACGGTAACTCTGAGACGTTACGCTGCGTTCATGAGTTCCCTTTGAACAACACGAAACCAATTCTACACACGACAAAAGACATTGTGATAAGTGGAAAGCAAAAAAAAATCCACGTGAACTTTTTACTCTATTTAAAACCATCTCCCTCTAGTATGTCATTACGAAGCAAATGCAGTAATCTACTGGTTTCTTTTGTTATATCCTGTCCCGAGCCTTAACTGCTATTAGAGCACAAATATTATTGTCCTGTGTCTCAGCAGATGTACATACATACACGTAATACTCGCTGACACACACACACACACAGCTCAGCACAGAATCTGCAACATAAAATGTGCCAGCAGGATTCATTCGGTTTAATTGTAAGCTGCTCTAACCATAAAGAGAGGGTGAGCAACAACGGTGCTGGTGTAGGAGCAGGAAAAAAGATTTCTTGGCCCATTCACACTGTCATTACAGCTTTAGATGAAACGATACTGTAAATTCAACCAAGGCGTTGCCACAAAGGGGCACGCTCCCGATTCGACACTCTCTATTTAACACATTATGCAGTTATTATTTTACTACCCCTGCAAGTTAAAAAATGCCCAAAGGGGTCCCCAGGGCATCAAAAAGTGACGCCAATGAACACGTAAATATATGTGACGAGTTGGGAGTGAGAATGTGTAGAGCAGAAAGCACAACACAGCAAAGTTTGGTTCTGTCGCTGGATGTTTTTAGTTTGTCGCACCATTCTGTGACCTTTAGGGTCTGCTGTGTGTTAAACCCCTGGAGAGTTTTTCAAATTTGGCACCAACAACTATGTTACGGTTGAATATCAGACCTTTCTTCATTCTGATATTTAATAAAGTTGAACCGAAACTTCTGACTGGCATTTGTACAATTTATTTTTTCATTGTGCTGCTGCCACCTGATTGGCTGATCAGAGAATCGAATGAATCACAGGGTTACATGATTCGAACTGATTTCCATAAATTCTATAGCTGAGAAACGGAAAAAAAAAAAACCCTGGATGTTTTTCGCACCATTCTGTGAGCTTTGGAGACTGCTGTGTGTAAAACCCTCCAATTCAGCACCAACAGTCATGTCACGCTTAAAGTCACAGGGATCATACTTATCTTCATTCTGATCTTTAATGATGCACTGCAGTGATTGACCTACATTTGTATAATTTTATTTATTGTGCTGCTGCCACCTGACTGGCTGATTAGATAATCTGTCTTACACTGGATGTTTTTTGTTTGTCGCACCACTTTCTGTGATCTTTAGAGACTGATGTGTGTGACAGCCATGGAGAGTTTCTCAAATTCGCCATTTACAAGAAAATTTATTTTAAAGATCAGACTTTTCTTCATTCTGAAATTTAATTAAGATTAAATGAAGCACTTGACATGTATGATTTTATTTTATTGTGCTGCTGCCACCTGATCGGACAACAATATGTGTTTTTTTATAGTTTTATATATATATTATTATTATTATTATTATTATTATTATTATGACCAGAAATAACCTCTATGACTACAATCTTCTAAATAAAATAAATCTTTGAGCTCTAAAAACACAGGTTAAAGGCCACATTGTAACCCAGTGGTGTTTCATTAAAATTTTTTTAAGGCATATCAGGTACACAGCATTGCGATTCAACACGATTTCTTCAATTACAATTCTTTTTCACGCATGATCTTTTTTTACATGTAAAATCCAACTGCGTGTACAACTACCTCTTCTCAGGAGGGGATTGATGGAGTGTTTTTATGATGATAATTTGCACAGATGGTGATGAAATATAAAATACAGTAAGACAAAACATGCTGTTCCACTGCGCATGGACAAAAAAAAAAAAAAAAAAAACAAGCAAACAAAAGATTTATCATGCAAAAAAAAAAATGAAAGAAGGAAAGATTGCCTTAACATAACTAATAGTACTAATAGAACCTAATAGTGCCGAATAAACCGAATCTACGACTCTTGCATGTCACTGAAAGATTTAGTTGTAGGACTGAAATAAGTGGACCAGATAAGCAGGAAAAGAAAAGAGTGCTTAAATCACAGGGTCACATGATCTTCTAGAGAGACAGCGACACAGAGACTGTGACAGAGTTTTAGGATTAGGAAAAGAAACCCCCAACACTTGAAAAAAAAGTCTTTCTTTTGGTCAGTCAAAAGGCACAAACAGTGTTGTAAAGTTAATAAAAAGGTGATCCTGTGGAGAATCTTCTCCCTCTCTGTAACGGATCGTGTCTCATAGCTCATCCCTCGCCGTGCTGTCCAGAGGAGATTGCAGCACGTCCGTGTTCTGAGCCTCCGTGCTGATCTTATCCTGTTCGTGAGTCTTACGCGAACGTTTTCTGTCCCAGTCTGTGCGCACGCTGTCGTTGTCCCACACGGTGGACGTCTCCGTGTCGCTGATATAACCTGCCTCGCCCGTGTAGTGAGTGGGGAAGACGAGCAAGGGCTCGGCCGAGAACGCCTTCAGGTCTCGCGTCTCAAACTGCTCCATGTAGTCTGAGCTGCAAACAGAGAGTATTTTGAGATTTAGTTGAGGTTTGGGGATAAAAATTATTCTCTCGTGACTCAAATGCAGCTGAACAGCCAACATGATTTACACGAAAGCTACAGGGCTAATGTTGTTAAATGAACAAGTCTTTAAACACCAAATACCATTTTTCTGAACCTGTAGTGGACATGCGATTTCTCAGTAACATAAATCCTGTCATATATAAATATATAATATATTGTATAATTTTATATATATATATATATATATATATAAAATAATACCTTCAAATATTTTACAATCAAGATTTTAATTATATTGATGAAATTGATTAATCAATTCAATTGTCACAAATGTAATTGAACAGGATCAACCACTTCATGGTTAGCGGCTAACGCTAGCTCTACGGATTATTTAGCGCGTTCATGCATGCGCAAAACAGATCATATTCTTTTTTTCCGTGGCAATGTTGTGTATGTTTTAAAGCTTAATAGTAATAAATGTCCTCAAACAAAGACTAAATAAACTGATGTTAAGTGATCTGGCACTTACGTTCCTGAGGAAACTCGGATTTTAACTGAGCCATGTTCAGACATAAAAAGGATAGCATTTAGTACACGTGTACCGAATCGAAAGCTCTGTACCGAAAAATGTGTACACTTAATATATATAATATATGAAATCAAGCTTTTGGGAATTGTGTTTCATTGGATCATGCTAACAGGATGGCCTGTACAACAGTAGCAGAAACTACTAAGATTTGCTGCTAGCATTTATATAAATGACTTTTCTCTCATGAAATTTGAAAAAAAGTTTAGTCAAAGTTAATCCTCGGTCAATGCTTGTTAAGAAGATAAAATCCTATCCGGTTATCATGTGCCTGGTAGCTGGGGTTAGGTGTGAAGATTATGAACATTTGAAAATATCCAAATATGACTGAGAATTTCTCTCAGACAGTCAAACCACCATCTTGAATCTGAAACCCCATTTTTGTCTGCTTTTGTCTAATAGTTTTCTGCAAACAAATAAAAATAATATCACATTACCATCATAAACATTTATGTACAATGATTTCTCTCAACAATCCTGTCAAATTTGCACCTTAGATTTCCATGCATATTAACATCCATAAATATAATAAAATATTTTAATAAGAAGTCAATTCTGCATAAATCCTGTCAGGTTAACTTATGTAATATCAGCCAGCTGGCCACAGTTAAAAGTAAGAAATATGAACATTTATAAATAAGAAATGCTGTCAACGCTAGCGTTGGAGTTTATAAACATGTATGAATGTGGAATCCTAACAGGATTTAAATATTGCCTCGATAGTCCATGCTAATAGTTTGGCTAAAACTAGCAGAAATGTTTAGCATCTCCGATAGCGTTTAAGTGATGCTCCACATTTTATGAGTGAAAAAAGGTTTAGATCTAGTGATTTTTTCTAGTTAAAATCCTGTGAGGTTAGATTATACTAGCCTGATAACTAGTGTTACACAAATTACCTGTTGGGAAACGAGTAGTTTGTTGGATTTGCTTGTATTTGGCGTTAACGTGTATTTGTAACGTTCTATACCTGTAATAGGAAGAATATAAGGACGTATAATAGAATGTAACACTAATGTCATCGTTGTTTTTTATTTTGTGTATGTTAATTCAATGCTTATTAATGGTAGCTTAAATCCTGTCAGGTTGTGTGACAGATCATGAAGGTTTTAAAACTTCCAAAAAAAAATGCAGACATGACTCACACTAGCATAAACAAGTTTAAATTTACCTCAGAGCTAGTTACGCTAATAAAATAAAAAAAAAAACCCTGACGTTCTTTATGGACTTAAAGATAGAGTTCTGTAGACTGTGGTTTAAAAAAATGTAATAGTACCTGAGCAAAACTTGTGTGTGTGTGTGTGTGTGTGTGTGTGTGTGTGTGTGTGTGTGAGCGAAAGTGTGTGTGTGTGTGTGTTCATTCTTAGCCAGAATCCTTATGCAGGAACTTTGTCATTAGTTTATAAATAAACCAATGACTCATTCTTACTGTCCATGAGCTGGGTACAGTGAAAGGTTTGTGTGTGTGTGTGTGTGTGTGTGTGTGTGTGTGTGCTGTAAAGCTCACACAGGATGTTTATTGAACATGACAGGAAGAAATTCGTCCACAGGCAGCATCTTTTTCAGTGGTTCAGCCTTCAGCAGCTTTTTGGCTCCTTGCAGTGACATCATATAACCCAGCGTCCAGTACGAATAATCCGCCTCCACCAGGTTGTGTATGTTTGGCACGGCTTTTTCCGGATGGTCCACCTGCATCCTCTTTCTCCCGATGTAACTGACGGAAAAAAAAGAAGGAAACACTTCTTTTACACACACGTGACGAAGTGCCTGTGATCGCATCTGAAAAGTCGTTCGACTCACATGAGGTCCCAGTCGAGCCCCTCTCTCTCCACCTCACTCATCAGGTTCTTCAGGCGCCGTTTGAAGAAAATCTCGAACCGCAAATCATCCTCGATCACCAGGGAGGTCTTCAGGCCACGCTCGGCAATCTGTCGATCGAGACCCCGGCGTTTAATCGAATCGGTAACGCGTGCAAATTATTATTTTTTACATTTGTGTGCAGCAGCTTTTTACCTCTTTCCAGATGTTGTAATGAGACAGGAAGCAGCCAAGCTCTCCTTTGGTCAGAGGTCGGCCGTGGTAGGGATCGCTGTAGCCTGGAAGCATGTGGATCCCCATACTGTGGATCTCGCTCACGTTCATGGCTCTGAGAAACACGTTAGAATTATAATACAATCAGTTAAAATTGACATGACATGTTTCATGATGTATGAATATTAATGATTATGCAAATTGGAACCACTCGAATACACGGTTACAATCCCTATTAGCTATTGAGCAAGTTAACAATCAATCAATCAATCAATGCGTGTTTTTTTCCCCCACAAATCAGCATGAATGCGATTATTAGTTTCATGTCACGTTTCGACAAATCTACACGGCCATATGTTTTTTTCTAGCTACTAGCATGGCACATAAGTTTTGGGGGACACAGGTTCCAGAATCCATAGTGTCAATGAACATCAGTGCGACATCAAAAACTTCTCGTATTTGTTTTTTTACAGAAGCCCTACTGAATTTGTGGTTTTGGAGACGGCTTAAAAAAGCGACGTACTTGCCATCGACAGCAGGCATGATCTTGCAGTCGATCCCCTGCAGGCGGAGCGCTCTGAGCATGCGCACTCGCCGATCAGCCCGCCGCTGCAGGTTTATCATGAACACCTGTGCGTAATTCATATACACAATCAATACATGTTCTGTAGTTAGTATTTCATGCAGATCTGAAAAGCACACAGTGGAAACACACCTCATCGAAGCCCAACTTATCAGGCTGTCTGAAGGGAGGTCGGAGATACCTGGAGGGCTCGACAGGAGGATGTCGCACTACATGATGAAAGAAATGATAGTCAGGCAAAAAAGAAAATGCTACATCTATTATAATATCTATGCTTTTAAATAAATAGCTTATACATATGCATAAAATTAACGCACTAATAACATTACATTAACACAAATTCAGTGCGTTGATGCAAATTCATTTTAACTATTAAGAAAATATTTAAGACATATTTGTCCATGGCCAAGTTGATTAGAGCATAAAAAACATGAAAAGTATTAATTTAAGGTACATTAAGAACAGATAAAAATGTGCAATTGAGTTTTGATTAATCATGATTAAATATTTGAATCCATTGACTGCACAATTGAGTAAAAGTACAAAAGTATTTGCCTTCAAATGTATTTAAGTATCCAAGTACTATGATTTATTATGAATCTTTAAGGCAGACGCTGCAAATAAAGATGAATAAGACGTGGTAGCTTAGTGGTTAAATGATTGGATTTTACAGCTGAAGGCTGAAGTTCAAATCCCAGCCAGACCAAGTTGTCACTCATTGTCCCCTGAGCAAGGCCCTTAACTCAGTTGTATGAATGAGATAAATGTAAGTCACTCTGGAGAAGAGTCTCCATTGTCAGCAACCTTGTACCAGTCAGAGGTAAAGCTATCATTTTTATATTTTCTGCAACAAGAAATACAGAGCTTCCAGAAAGAATTCACAGCCTTTCACTTTTTCTACATTTTGTGTTACAGCCATAATTAAAATTATAAAATTTATTATTTCCTCGAAATTCTACAAACAAAACCCATAATGACGACGTGAAGAAGTTTGAAATTGTATTTAAAATAAAAAAATAATAATCACGTACTGAGGTGCCAAAAGATACGCACGACAATGCCAAAAGATAAACTCCTGAGAGAAATTGTTGTGAAAGGAAGGATGAAGACAGTGAACAATGACTTTCTTGGTAGGCTACTGTTGCCTGTGTAAAGTTTATTAGTTTTAATGTCGGCTCATAGACAGGTGCGGCTTATTTATGTTCAAAAGAAAAATCTTTGTAAAATTCAGTGGGTGCGGCTTATATATGGGTGCACTTAATAGTCCGGAAATTACGGTAGACTGTATATAAAATACTGACAAATAAAATATCTATGAAAAAAAATCTGAATTTCCAGAAAATGTTATAATACCCTGAGCCACAAAACTCACCATTGACCTCCAGGACAGTGTGAAGGAAGCTGTCAGTTTCGTCCTGTAGCGTGTTATGGGAGCGCAGGGGAACTGGTAGAAACCCATACACCTCTTTGTTACATACGAACATCTGCACCTCTGAACAAGAAAAAAACAAAAAAAAAAAATCACCCTTCTGAAAGTCTACTCAGGGGTGAAAACCCATTTGTTTCCTGATAGAGATAATAATTAGTCTCTGAAATGTGTTTGAAAGGTCCTCGCCTGCCATTCGGGCTGAGAAGGCAAACACTATAATGTCGTCGAAGGCCCAGGTGTAGTCATCATGCGGAGGGTGAAAGGCGAGGAGACTAGACGCTTCTTTTCGAAGATCTATCAGAAAGGTGGAGTGAACCATGGGCACGGCAAAGCAGCCTTTCCTCATCTGCTTGCGTATGGGGATGTACGCAGGTGTGCGCTTATAGTAACCCTGAAGGAACACATAGAATTATGTTTTACATCAATGGTGTTCTCATATTTACTGTATGGAAAAATGTATTGGAACACCTGACTTTTCCGTTCATATGTGGTCTTTGGATGTGTTAGCATTACATTTTCCCTTTACTTGAACTACTGTGCTCAAAGCCAGCTCCATGAAGATATGCTCTACATGGGTTTGAGTAGAAGATCTCCTGCTATGGAGCTCTGACCTTAACCGTATTAAAACATAATCAATTGGAGCAATGACTGCAGAGTGAATGAGAAGTGTGGCAGGAGTGATTTGTGATAGAAGAGTATCTGTGAGAGTGAAAGGGAAAGTTTATAGGACTGTGGTGAGACCTGAGATGTTGTATGGATTAGAGACAGTGGCATTGAGTAAAAGACAGGAGGCGGAGCTGGAGGTAGCAGAGCTGAAGATGTTGAGGTTCTCGTTGGAAGTGACGACGATGGACAGGATTAGAAATGAGTTTATTAGAGGGACAGCCCATGTAGGAGGTTTTGGAGACAAGGTGAGGGAGGTGAGATTGAGATGGTTTGGACATGTGCAGAGGAGGGACATGGGGTATATTGGTAGGAGAATGCTGAGGATGAAGCCACCAGAAAGGAGGAAAAGAGGAAGACGCAAGTAAGAGGTTTATGGATTGGGTGAGGGAAAACATGCAGGTAGTTGGGTTGAAAGAGGCAGATGTAGAGGACAGGGGAGTATGGAGACGGAAGATCCGCTGTGGAGACCCCTAATGGGAGCAGCCGAAAGAAGAAGAAAAGGAATTTAAGCACTGGCTGCATCCCAGGCCTTCTTACCTCATTTAAATCAGTACCTGACTTTACAAACACATCCTTGGCTGAAGGAATCTCATAAAAATCTACACAAAATCTAGTGGAACATCTTCCCAGAAGAATGAAGGATATTACAACAGCATGGGAATGGGATATTTAAGAAGCACAATCTTACACTCAGGTTCCCACAAACCTTTTTTTCATATGGTGTATTTATTTCTAAATATCCAACCACTTTAAAACATAAATGTGAACACAATGAACCTCTGATGTAATAGAACTAAACATCAGGGTGTTTATATCAGCTAGAAGCAATGAAATCTTGCCACATATGGAGGAGGATTATAGATACTTCAAAGTCCCATAGAGCGCTGTAATTTATTCATGACTTCACAATGAGCTTATTGTAAATAAAAACAGTTTATCTGTAATTATTACTTTTAAGACAAATAGTTTATTTATTTTATATAATGAATGGTTAAAAATAAACAAATAAATAAATAAATATTTTTTTATATTAGTGTTCATTTAGCCAAAAAATATGTTGTTTTAAGGGGAATATGAGTAAGAAATGGAATCTTTATAAATTTAATAAAAAAAATTTAATACATTATTATTATTAATATAATCTACAATATATTATTTATTATCATTGTGACATATTTTGGCCAATATCAACTATCTCAATCATTGTTTTAATGAAAAGTACAGTATAAAAAGCCATGATTTACCTCACACACACACACTCACACACACTCACACACACTCACACACACCACACACACACACACACTCACACACTCACACACACACACACTCACACACACACTCACACACACTCACACACACACACACACACACACACACACACACACACACACACACACACACACACACACACACACACACACACACACACACACACACACCTGAGCGGTCATCCCACACCAGAAGTTGGAATAAGCAGCTCGGGACTCCAGCATCGGCGCAACGATGGTCTTGTTTTCTTTAATCAGCTTCCACAACACATCCCGGTTGACCAAGAGGTTGTCACAGTCAACCACCTGAAACAGGAGATTCAAAAACATGTGTTTGATGAAAAACATCAAATCCACACATGTACATGTATATACAGTATATGTGTATACACACTAATTCGATTAATTATTGTTTAGTATTAGGTTTAATTCAGAAACGTTTTAGTTCAACACTGATTCTAGCTTCTTTAGGAAATATAGAAAGTGTGCTAATGGAAATCAAAAACATTGTTCCTCATGTTTTACAGGCAGTTTTTGAAGGTTCTTCACGTCTATACTTAGCTCATGAATGCTGCGAGTCACTTACATGCTGGACATGCATTAAAGTACATACAAGGTATTGGATTTAATTTGGCTGATATAGACTGAAAATGTCTGTTTAAACTGTGTGTGTGTGTGTGTGTGTGTGTGTGTGTGTGTGTACACATGTGTGTACATGTGTGTACATGTGTGTTAAGGAGAACTGAAAGCAAACACACACCAGTAAATAGTCAGCCCACATCTCTCGGGCCGATTCCAGCGCAGCCTGGTGCAGCTTCATCACGTGAGCATACCGGTCGCTCGTCCATTGTTTGGGTCCTTCCTCATCGTCGTAGGCACTGATGAGGAAGCGCAGAAAGCAATACAGAAATAAAATTATTGTTTAATTGAAACTTTTTTCCTTCAATAAAAAAAATAACTTCCAATAAAGAAGAATCCAGGAGATGTTTTGTGGTTGGCTTTTCTGTTTTTTTCAATCATAATACAGAAGGCGTACATAATACAGAAGGGAGTTGTGGCCTTTCTGTCCACTATTTTTAGTAGAGGAGGCGTAGCTCTTCTGTTTGTCAGTCACAATGGAGGAGGTGTGGCCTTTCATTTACTCATAATGGAGGTGTGGCCTTTTAGTTACTCATAATGGAGGAGGTGTGGCCTTTCAGTTACTCATAATGGAGGAGGTGTGGCCTTTCAGTTACTCATAATTGAGGAGGTGTGGCCTTTCATTTACTCATAATGGAGGAGGTGTGGCCTTTTAGTTACTCATAATGGAGGAGGTGTGGCCTTTCAGTTACTCATAATGGAGGTGTGGCCTTTCAGTTACTCATAATGGAGGTGTGGCCTTTCAGTTACTCATAATGGAGGAGGTGTGGCCTTTCAGTTACTCATAATGGAGGAGGTGTGGCCTTTCAGTTACTCATAATTGAGGAGGTGTGGCCTTTCATTTACTCATAATGAAGGAGGTGTGGCCTTTCAGTTACTCATAATGGAGGAGGTGTGGCCTTTCAGTTACTCATAATGGAGGAGGTGTGGCCTTTCATTTACTAATAATTGAGGAGGTGTGGTCTTTTAGTTACTCATAATGGAGGAGGTGTGGCCTTTCTATCTGTCATTCTCAGTGATGGAGGCGTGGTCTTTGTCTGTCCGCTTCAGTGAAGTCTTGTTGTCTTTCTCAGTAATTAAATAAGCTTTATTATAGGTTTGCTGCTATTGTATCTCTCTTTACTATTAGATATCGAGCTGCAGAATTAAGGGGCATTGGTTTTACACTGGAGCTCTGAGAGAAACAATATAGTGACCTATTTAGGGAATACTTTTTGTCCACTGAGAACTCGGACAGCACTTTTCCTAAAGACTGCACAGACAACGCTCTGGAATCCGCCCTCTCCTGTGAACTAGGTCTTTATAAAAGCATCAATGAATACTTTGAAATAAGAGATCTGTTTTACAAACCTGGGCTGCTCTTTAGGTCTCCACTCCACATAGTGGTACAGCTTCTGTACGCTGACCAGCCAATCTCGGAGCAGATACGTCGTATTGTCCGCATTATGATCAGTCGCAACCCTGCAGCAAAAAATGTGCATGATCAGGTGTAAATTAATAATTTCTCAAGATATTTAGAATGCATGTAGGTCACAAAACACAAAGAGGAACCTAACTTTGCTCTGAAATAAACTCTTTCAATTGAGTAACAAACGCTTCTTTTTTTTTTTTTCTTGGCCTCACAGGAGAAGTGAAACTACTCAGTAATCAGAAAGTTTTTTTTTCCATCCTGCTGATAAATGGACAGAGGTATCTAATAGCACCACGGGTGGCTGAAGGGTAAGTGAAAAGCTATTCGAGCATACAAATAAAAGAACGCTTTGTTTAGGGATGTTATCTAAACACATCACACCAACTTTGCTCTGCTTACGTTTTACAGATAAGCGCTGATAAACACTATAGGACGGACACACACACACACACACACACACGCACACACACACACACACACACACTTGGCCAAAAGTATTGGGAGACCCAATTTTCAAGCCATATGTGGTTCTTTGCCAAAAGGGTCCCCACAAAGTTGGCGACACAACTGCATAGGACGTCTTTGGATGAGGCATTATAACATTTTTTCCTTCACTTGAACAACATTATAGCATTTGACAAGGCATGTCTAGACGACTGGGTCAGAACGTCAGCTCTTGTGGGATGTATCTATCAAAAGTGCTCCAAGGAAGGAACAGTGGTGAACAGTGGTCATTGATGCACGTGGGGAGCGAAGGCTGATCCGTGTGGTCTGATTCCACAGCCGAGCTCCTGTAGATCAAATTGCCGAAAAAGTTCATGCTGTTAATGCTCGAGGGGTCAAAACTGTTTTGGCCTGATCGGTGTATATATTTTATATTTCTAATACAAAACATGATAAAACATACAGTCACTGTGATATGCAGTGAATCAGAACAGGCTGTGGGAATCCACTCACAACGAAATTCCAGTGAAGCGCTTTCTCCAAGCCCTTCTCTGTTACTGCCCATTGGGAATACACAGCTGTTGCTGGACAGATGTTCGCATTCCCTCCACATTTCCTTACTATTCTGGGTCCTGAAGCCCCTCTGATAGCAGACACCAGTGTAGCTTAAACCCAAGGCCCCAATATGTTTATAGACATGTCTGCTTTGTTTCTCTTATTGTAAACCACAGTGCTGTTGAATCGACCCGTCACAGAACTTTGGTGGACTTTAAAGAAATGGTTTTACACTGTTACTAAACATAATTTGAGATTTATGTATGTGAACTTTATTTTTATTTTGGGGAAACTTTTAGTTTTAGTGTGTAATCTTTTACTTTTCACTCCACTACATTATTTAGGTAATATTCCTATAGAGTATGTATGTGGCAGCAGGAGTTTGGACGAGCGCCGGTTCGTGATTGGAGGGCGGAGCCGGACAAAACGAGCGTTATGAAGCACACCTGTAGCTCATGAGACTAATCAGGACAGAGACAAAGAGATAAAATTGGTTTTGGAAACACCAAAACCCACAAAATAAAATACGTGCTTTAACACAGAGACACTGAACTCTCTCGAGGGCTGGTGAGAGTAAGGCGGGAGACGGGTACATCCTGGCAGCGCCCCAGCACATTGTACCGCATACACGCTGATACGTTTGCCTGCTGCGCTTAAATATTTGTACAATTTTGTCGTATCGCTATCGTCACCGTAAGTTTGAAAAATGCGACATTCGTCGAAGCCGAAAAAACACTCTTTGTCTGTGAATGTACATACTAATTATATTGAATACATTTTAATTCTTTTTTTTTTTTAATTATATTAAGAGAATAATGTTTTGCATTACAACATTAAGATCAATCATTATGGGGAATAAACAAAATTATCTTTTTATTGAACACACATATATACATACATACATACACATTATTTTTGTAAACATTGCATGCTTTTCTTGCTGCTCTCTGGCTTGCAAAAACGTTGCGTCGAAAGAAAAACACAAACAAACAAAAAAACACTGTCATAATAGAACTGCGTTCTTCGGAAATCCAGATAAAAGATCTCTAGCCCAGGATTGGTTGATTTTCCACACGTTTTTCCAACTGTGGTCTGAATGCTGTTAAAACTAATATTCTCCCTCAAGGCAAAACCACACAAACACCCACACACACACACACACACACACACACACACACACACACACACACACACACAGTTACAGCAGGAAAAGTCACGGCCCATTTTCAGACCAAAGTTCAGTCTCAGAATTTTGCTTGTGGAAAGGCAGTGAATAAAGTGTGTGTGTGGTGTGTGTGTGTGTGTGTGTGTTGTGTGTTCCCCCTGGGGAAACTGGTGAAGAGTGTGTAACAAAAGCAGGCCTATACCTGCACTGCCTGCACACAAACTACTCCAAACATGACACGTAGTTTAACGCTGATTCTGATTTTGTCTGATAGAACACTTACGCTCACACGTTATATTCTCAGATACTGATGAAATTATTGGTCAGCAAGTCACGAGCAAGTATTTATTGGATTGCGTGAATGAAGCAGAGCTATGATATCAGAATTCACTGTTCTGATTGGACAGATGGAGTTGGTTCTACTCTGTCAGTAGTTCAGATTTATATTATATGCTTATATCAGGTCTACTAATGCCCTGGTATTTTATATGCTATTGCTTTTGTAAAAATAATCGACAGAAAGATTAGTGTAGTGGAAAACTGTGGACTTTTCTGGAACAGTTATGAAAGGAGTCTCCAGTTTCAGCACTTTGTAACACTCAGAGGTAAAAGGTCTACATTTTCCACCATGAGAGTTGAAGTTGAAAGGAGCATTTTTGAAGGTTCTTGGTAACAAGACAGCATTTCTCTCTCTTTTTTTCTCTTTTTCTATCGCTCTCTTCCTCTTCTGTGGGTTTGAGTGAGGCGGGATAAGTAGGAGGATGATAAAGTGAGAGAGAGAGAGAGGAAGGAAGAGAAAATGAACAAACTGTCTCCTTGGGGGGGAAAAAACTAACTAAGTATTGCATGAGCTTCTTGGTGTGTTTGGTGTTCTTGCAATGCAAAACAACAAACGATAAATACCTCTACATTATTTGAATCACAATAAAAAAACTAGCAAATATCTGTTATTTTCAGAAATGTCACACTAATGCATCTAAAACAGTATGATAAATCACAATAGGGCGAATTGCTTTCGCATATTATCTAATACATGGTCGTTTGCATATTCTAAATATTTTTTAATTCAGGGTCATTTAAAAAAAAAAAAAAAAAAAAGCAACTTCTCCATGATTTGAATCCTCATCCCTCATCAAGTTAATTTAATATATGTTTAATCAATAACGTCTACATTTTCTACAGTCACAGAAATGGGCAGAATGTGTCTGATTTGCATATAATGGATTATTTATTAGCAGCTCATTTGAAATTAATTATGTATTATTAGAAGCTAATTTGCATATTAAGGATTATCTACTAGAGACTCATTTGCATTTTGCAGATTATTATAATATTCAGTGCTGGGCGTTATACTGGTTCATACAGGTGTTTATTTTTGTTATGATATGAATATACCGCAATGCCGTGTCTATTGTTTGTAGGTTCTTTGGTTTAAAAAATAAAATAAAATCCAACGTCGACCAAACAACAATTTTCTGCAAATGTTGTAGGGCTAAAACCTAGCCGCAAATGTCTTGGAAGATCAAGAATGCATGAAACTAAGATCAGCGTCTGACACATCAGCAGGTAACACTGGAAAAGCAAAAGAAAAGTCGCATCAGCTGCCACTTGAGGACGCGTTTGCTAGCGGGACTGCCTACGACAAGAAAAGTAAACAAGTGGATCGAGATTACACACTCTAACACTAGCCAAAAGACATGGTCCCGCTTAATACTGTTGAAAACGAAGGAGTTGAAAATACTTCTGCCAAACAGCAATCCTTTACTTGTACCAACAGCACAGAGCCAAGCTAGAAGTAGACCTGGCGACCGTCCCCCACTTCTCAGAAAGACAGATATGTAGTGGAGTAGCAGTATGAACCCATACCTGATGACCACACTGGAGAATTAGGGGAATAAGGAGGAGGCGCTTGATTGCTGGGGGCTTTCAGAGCAGAAGCTAGTGGCCATCACAACAGACCGTGCAGCCAACATCAAGAAGACTATTGAGCTAAATAAAAGACCCCCAGTGATTTGGTCACAGGCTTCACCCAGCTATGGGTAAGCAATAATTATTATATTAATATTAAACTATAATTAAAATAACTAAAATGTTCTGTATCTTAACTGCAAAAGTCAGGCATTCTGATTCCTTTACTTTATTAGAATCATGAGCGCCACCTCTTTGCAAACAGTATTATTTTGGGGGTCTTGCAAACCTGCAATACTGGTGTGGAATTTTTCTTTACAATATTCACTAATCATGACAGTAAAATAGGGCATTTTTAGTCAATCCAGTGCAGTATATAAGGAGTTGTAGCTTAGTGGTTATGGTGAGGGGATACTGATTGTAAGGTCAAGGGGTTCAAACGCTGGCATCGACTGCCACTCTTGGGCCCTCGCGCAAGGCCCTTAACCCTCTGTGCCCCAGGGGTGCTGTATAATGGCTGACCCTGCACTCTGACCCCAGCTTCTGAACAAGCTGGGATATGCGAAGAAAAGAATTTCACTGTGCTGTAATGTACAGGTCACAAATAAAGGCTATTCTATTTTATTTTATTTCTATTCTAAATCTATTTCATCTCCCAATCAGTAGAAAAAGTGATATCTGTCATGCATGAAATAAATACCGTGATATACAGTGAAATCTATTTTTTTGTTCATACCGTCCAGCACTAGTATTATTATAAGAGGCTGATTTGCGTATAACGGATTATTCATCAGAGGTTAATTTGCATATGACGGATTATTTAAATATAATTGTGCGTGATCATTTACATATCAGTTTTTTTTATTGGAGCATAATTTGCCAATCACGAGTTATTTATTAGAAGCTAATTTGCATAAAAGATGAGAGGTTGGAAACTCCTCTCGCACATGAGATTATTATTAAATGCTCATTTGCATATTCCAGTTTATTTCTTGATTAAAAATCACTTACGTTTTAACAGAATATAGAAATCTCTCATGTCCAACCAACATCTAATGAACATCTAACAACATATGAACCATTAGCTGTGACTCTCTTTTAATGGAGAAATGCATTGAAGAACTTTTGCATGTGGAAGAACATCTGGGCTGGTTTTCAGACTCATTGGCTCCAGAAAGCCGCAGTAGAGAAGCATTGAGAAGATTCCCCGAAGCCCAGCACCATCACAGAGCAGGAACTTACCAAAGCGCAATGCGGTCCTTCGGGTAGTTCAAGCGTTCAATGGTTCCGAGGAAGTACGGCAGGGAGTGGGCCGAATTCCGGCAGATGAGAGCAACGACGACCCTCGGAGCCAGAAGAGGGGATTCGGGACTCCAGCGCTCCTCGGGAAAGTAACCGAGAACCGGGCCGGTAATGCTCAGCAAAAACAAGAAGCACAAAACAAGCCCGAACATCGCCGAGCAGCTCCGAGAAGCGCCGTTAAAACACACACTGAGATGAAGCTGGAGAACCTCAAAGCCCCCAATCAGATCCTGAACAGCTTTAAGGAGCTAATAAATTCATTCGTCCGACAGAAATTCAGCCCAGTGACAACACCGCAGCCGCTTCTGCCTTAAAGGGGAACGTCACTTCCACACGTTAAAGGGGAGGGCGCCCTCTCCATGGGGAGGGATTTAATACTACTGATTTAGCGATGGGAAGATCGGATCATTTTAGTGACTCGGTTCTTTGAGTCGTTTAGTTCATTTCGTTCCTTTAGATCAGGAACAAAATAAAATGTGACATTTTAAATAAGTAGATTCCCAAACACGAATTTTGGCTTTAGTTCCAATAATGAAAATATGACAATGCACCTAAGGACAAATAATGATAAACAGAACGAGTAGCTCACTTCTCATATCTTCTGGTCCGTCTCGTTAGATCTTTTTTAACGTGACTCTTATTGTTTTTTTTGTAAGAATAATATCAAGATTCGGACCAAAAACAAACAAACAACAAAGAACAACTCAAATCAGAGAACTAATAAATTGTGCTGTTCATTTTGAACGAGTCGTTAATGTGACTCAGAAGAACGAGTCGTTATTGTGACCCAGAAGGAGTCATTAATGTGACTCAGAAGAACGAGTCGTTAACGTGACCCAGAAGAACAAGTCGTTAATGTGGCTCAGAGGAACGAGTCGTTAATATGACTCAGAGGGAGTCGTTAATGTGACCCAGAAGAATTAGTCGTTAATGTGACCCAGAAAAACGACTCGTTAACGTGACCCAGAAGAACGAGTCGTTGATGTGACCCAGAAGAACGAGTCGTACAGGAAACAGAATTGAGTAGTTCATCTCATTAGTCCTCTGGTCTGAGTCTTTCGTTCTTTTGTCACGTGATTCCCAAAGACGCTACACAATGCAACAGATCTCTTTTTTTTGGTCCAAATGTTGACATTATTGTTACAAATTACATATCATATGATAAACTACTCAATTCTGTTTCCTGTTTAATGCACTGCATAACGTATATGGGAGTCACATGATTAACGAACGACTCGGACTAGAAGTCCTATACTACATCCTCGCACTACTCTTTGAGAAGACTCGTTCAAAATGTACACATCGGTCATGACCGACTATCACCACACTGAATTGTGTTTGCTGGAGGCAAGAAAATCCTTTTGCTTCGTCTTATTTAATGCACAACAATGAAAACAAGTACTTTCGGTGTTTGATCAATTTATTAGTTGATTTTTTTGTGCATGACAGCAGCCCTGAAAGTAGTTCAAGCTACTAGTGTAATCGCAGGGTTATACTGATGCGCAACGTGTGATGGTTTTTACACGCAGCAGCAACAACAAATAACATAGGTCTGACTGTAAACATACACTTAAACAAACAATATAGAACTGTTTAATTTTTTTTTCCTTTTATTCAATTGTTCATGTAAGGAGTCTCCAGTTCCAGAACTCCTAATGGTTCTTCTTAAGGTTCCATCCTCATACCAAAGGCAGTTTTTCTATGCCTTAATCACCAGTAGCTTTCTGATTAGGGATAAAACTTAGGGATTAGGGATAAGAACATCTATGGACTCATTTGTGGTACAAGAGTGGTGTCACTGATCATTTTCCTACACTGAACCATTTCTTTTGAATCCAACTTTGACTGGACTTTACATTGTTTAATCTGAAACCTCATATCCACTGGCATTAATGTAATAATTTGCCAGAAACGTCTCCTTAACTACCGTTGAACGTTTTGATTTGTAAAGTTTGTAAAGAAAAATCTTTATTTATAAGTTGTTGAAAATTGTACTAGGTGAAGATGATCAGAGTTGAGCACCAGGTCCTGGTCGTTCCACAGCGAGTGTTAAGGAGGTGGCTGCGGGTTCATCCACCAGCCAGAAGAGCTCACCCTGGGTCGGAGCGACGAGGGCTGCAGGCAGAACCGGGCCGTCTCCACCCTCAAGTATTTGCTGTGAAGGTCAAGAGAAAAAAACAAAAGGAATGTTTATGGGATTTTGTATTTCTTTCTTGCAAAAATAAAGCAGAATTGCTCAAACTGAATATCCTTTTTTTGTGTACTTGCTTTAAGGACAGAGGCTTTGCTGCCTCCGGTGGACACGAAGACCACACAGCGGGCCGCGTTCAGGACGGGGAGTGTGAGGGTCACCCTCTGAGGTGGTGGTTTAGGGGAGTCGCTGATTGGAGCTACGGTCTTCTGCTTTTCCTGATACAGAAAATCACAAATAAATAAAGAGCAGATTTTATATAACCTCTATGTAATTACACGTGTAGATGATGTATGCTAAATGTGTGGGCAATGTGACTGCTGTTCACGATATCCGATTCATCCCAGAGGGATTAAATAGGGGTGAGGTCAGATCTCTATAGCAGCAAGATCTTCCACTTCAACCCATGTAAAGCATTTCTTAATGTAGCTGGGAGCTCTGTGCACAAGGGGCATGTTGGAACAGGTTCAGGTCTCTGGTTTAATTAAACGTATCCAAAGACATCCTATAGATGAAGAACCTGATATGAATGGAAAAGTCTGGTGTCCTAATACTTTTGGTGTAATACAAAAGTGTATATACATTATCATTATGCATGTAAGCATTCGGGCGTCACCTGTAATAGCGGGTGATCTGGAAAGAGAGAGCACGTGTGTCCGTCAGGTCCCATGCCGAGCAGCAACATGTCAAACACTGGCGTTTCCTGAGTCCCAAATGCCTGCGAAGATACGAGGTTAATTAAAAATCAGCAAGAACGTTGGATAAAGTTCTAACAGATGTAGTAATCGGTGTACCTTATTCAGCTTGGTGGCATAATCCTCCGCGCATTCCTGCACTGGTAACGACGGCTCGATCGCCAAAACCCTGTCATCTGGGATGTTTATTTTTGAAATCAACTGCTTCTGAAATGAGTAATGGAACGTCAGGGAAGAAATATTCGTGCCGATTGCGGTATGTAAAATCCCACATGGCAAACACTGAGTAAACACATTAATAGAGATTTTTTTCACATTAGATTTTGGGAGATGGATTTTATTGCATACAAAATGAAGTTAACAATGAAGGAACATTTTCTGCCAGTAGTCATTATATAGTCCTGCCCCACTCTGTACATTCTGGATCATTATTACTGTATATAATTGTACATTTGTAAAAATATCTAATACATATCTATCATCTGTATGTACACTGTGTATGACTTTTGTACAATCATATATCCCATATACACTTCATATATTGTGCCTTACACACATTTTGCACTAATATAATATCTATATCCATCTATCTACAGTATATATCATGTCTGTCTGTCTGTCATCATTTAATCCTAACAGTATACTAAATGTAGCCCTCAACTGTATGTTCGGAATACATTTGCAAACAATAATCTTTCACTATTAATTGCTGTGGCATTATATTTCATTTGAACTCTTCCTTTAAATTTAGTCTAGAATTTGTCAGCTTCGTCTGTGGTGTAACAGGAAGCAAGCAAATTAAGGGAGTAAAACATGTAACTAACGAGGATTATACATTATTTATTGATATAATAATAATTTTTTTTATTAATATATAATTCAAATCTGTATTAAAAATTTCTCACCTGGACCCCAGTCACAAGGTAATGGAACAGTACTTTGTATCAACACAGTCTTTTAGTTACCCTGTAAAGTCCATAAGTGCTCTCGGGATCATCGAAAGGAACCAGACGCTCATCGCAGAAGCCCATCAGCCACTGGCTGCAGTCCAGGTTGGGCACCGTGGGCAGCTCCTTACTCAGCATGGACACCAGACTTCCTCCAGAGAGGCCGAGGGAAAAAGAGCCGGCGCCACTGCTGAGGGTTTTCTCAGCCCGAGATGCTATAAGCCGGACCAGAGCTGGACCAAGCTCTGCTGCTGAGTCAAACGCCACCACTCTTCTGCCTGACATCATCCCCTGGGATTAGAGCATGAGAAAATAATGAGTGTAAAATATCTACAGATTTGAGATGATAATAAAGCGTGGAACATCTGTGGCATGCTGTTAGGTGGGTAACGGGTGTGGCCTTGTGAAAAGCAAAGGGTGGCTATAATAAGCCTTGCCACCCCAGCTGCCCCTGGGAGGGTATTTATTGCTGTGCAAGGCCATTTTAAATAACATTGTCCGCAATAAGTAAAGAATGAAACACTCGTGGGTGTGGGAAACAACAGAATGTTGTAATAAAGCCCAACCCAATATGTTATAACCAGCTCAAAAATGTCTCATGAAAGCATGTCCTCCTATACCACAAGGACTGGTCATCAATTACTTTTAATCCATTTCTAGCTAGATATAAATGTTTTTAACAGTCTGTGGAGGTAACAAACGACCAGAAAAACAAAATGTACAAACCATATCAATTATTACATTCAGAAAAAACTACAGTCAGAGGTGCTGTTACAGAAAACTCTCAAATGACCATCTCCTAACCAATCAGATTTGAGATATCCAACAACACTGAGGTTTTTTTTGGGAAAAAATAGTCTGGATCTATAGTTTATAAGAAGTTCAAAGTTGAATCCACATGACCTTGATGTGCTTTAGTAAAATTATTACACAACATGGAGAAATCTGAAGGTTGAAGGCGGTTCCTAGCCGTTCTGTTGATAATAAAAGCAGATATGTTGATTACATACAGTATAGAAAATTCTGAAGGCTCAAATATGGTGTTTGGTTGAGCAAGAAAGGAATTTATTAAGTCTGGGGTTTGATTTTATTGTTTATTTTTTTAATCTCGATCTATGCTTTTATATAGGGTACAGGTTCCCAAACCAATGAGGACAATTTATAAACAATTAAACAATTCTGAAATAATGTCATCTTCACTGCTCAACAGTTGAAGGAGTTTTTGTCCTGTCTATACCATGCTACCAGAACACCTTTTCCACAAAATAACTAAAGCATTTAAAAAAAACACATTATTTTGCAGAAAACACACTGATCAAAATTAGAGAACACTTTCAGATACCTCCCAGTTATTGGTGTTAATCTGGAACCTGGTGCTAATTTCCTTCATTTTTTGTCAACCCCTATTTAACTGGCAGCCTAACTTCCAGTTTCACCGACTCTGCAAGATGGTGGGCCGTTCTTATGTGACTGAAAGACTCCGGCAGCAGATTGTCCAGATGAAGGCCAAAGGGATGACCCTATCAGCCATAGCAAGACAAGTTGGTCGTTTCAAATCTGTGATTTCAAGAATATTGAATCTTTACAACATCACAAACTCATTCAAGTCGCCAAGAAGGCAGGTCGTCCACGGAAGACAAATACAAGAGAGGACAGGATCCTGCGGAGGATCTCAATAAACAATCGTTTCCACACTGCAGCTGGAATTGTTCACCAGTTTGACTCGTCATACAGTGTCTCGACGTTCAAGAGCATTTGGACTGAAAGCCCACTCTGCAGTGACCAAAACTCTCATTAGCAGAAAGAATCAAAAGGCTAGACTAAGCATGTTGTGTGGACAGAGGAGAACTGGTCCAAAGTTCACTTCAGTGATAAAAGCAAGTTTAATTTATTTGGGTCCGATGGGAAACATTATGTTCGGCGACAAACTGGAGAAAGACTGAACTCAAAGTGTGTAAAGAAGTCAGTGAAAAGTGGAGGAGGAAGTGTCATGGTTTGGGGGATGTTTTCTGCAGCAGGAGTTGAGCCTCTTATACAGCTGCATGGCAGAGTGAATGCAAATGTTTATCAGAACCTTCTTCAACAACATATGGTTCCTTCCCTGCGTTCATCACCCAATCAGCCTGCAGAATCAAAATCACCAAAATCACACCAAAATCATCACCAAAATCACACCAGAGCAGTGTGAGAGACTGGTGCTGTCCTGTGGCCACAGATGTGCTGAAGTCATTCAGAGCAGAGGCCTGTACACTTCCTACTAATTGCTGACTGTTGTAACCTTCAGAAAATGTTGTTGTAATCTTTTTCCATGCTACAGTCATTGTTGTTCTCTAATTTTGATCAGTGTGTTTTCTGCAAAATAATGTTTTTTTTTTTAATGCCTTAGTTATTTTGTGGAAAAGCTGTTCTGGTAGCATGGTATAGACAGGACAAAAACTCCTTCAACTGTTGAGCAGTGAAGATGACATTATTTCAGAATTGTTCAATTGTTTATAAATAGTTCTCTAATTTTGATCGCTAGTGTATATAGGGTACAGGTTCCTTATCCTAATGCTGTCATCCTCTAACCCACCCACATCATCTCCAGAAGGTCTGACAATCAGAATCACGTGTCCTAAAGCAGGAAAACACTACAATACAGAGGAAAAGGAAGGGGTTTTCTCCAGGACCCCGAGGAAACCCGTGCATATGTTGCAGTAAGATGCATCTTAGAAGAAGCAACAACAACAACAACAACAAAAAACAATAACATGTGCACGTGCTAATATAATTACATTAAGTTCTTGATCTCATTATAACATAATGCATTATTAATTACCTGTTCCGCTTTTCTAACCTGTTAGGAAGTGAGCTGGGGCTGAACTGCAGCCGCTTTACTTCCTCATACGACTCCACTGAAGCCAATCAGCAGCCCGGAAGTCGGTTTCTGCCTTCACGCGCTCAGCGGATTTACCGTAAATGCGGCTCGCATGTACGCGTTGTTTGGGCTGCCTTGATGCGCATGCGCAGAACCGACAGCGCTCAGACTCAGTCGTAAATACTGTCTCAGACTCTCAGGTCTGATCTACAGCATGATCTACTCTTCTCCAAGCTTTATTTGGAAAACCCAGGGAATCTTCTCTAGTGCAGAAATAAGACATATTTTATAATAAATATATTTTTTATATACATTTTATAATCATTTTAATAACCACGCTAATGTTAAGATTGTTTTTTAAAAACAATTATGCAAATTTGATTTGATTTGATTTAAAATAAAAATAAAATATATTATTGCCTTCATCAATGTTATTATTATTATTATTATTATTAATTATTTTTTATTATTATAATCCAGACACACAGTATTAAACTGAAGTATGAAAGTTTTGACAGCACATTTGTTTTTTCTTAAAATTAAGTACAATAATACAATATATTAAGTACAGTACAGTAAATAATAAATTAACAAAGAAATAAATATGTATAGGGAACATTTTTTTTACACCATTTTAATATATATATATATATATATATATATATATATATATATATATATATATATATATATATATATAATAAAATAGTAAAAATGTTTTACCCTATATATATATATATATATATATATACACACAATTAGATTAACTGAATTATAATGATTGTAGTGTACTGATTTATTAACACTGTTATTGTTAATGTTACTAACTGATCTTTACTTTTTTTTTTATGTGCAATGTGTAAAATAATTTCATAAAAAATAATTTAAGCTCCATTTCAGTAGATGGCAGTAAAACTGAAAAAACACAAACTCACCAGCAAAACTTTAATTTCCTTTTGCGGGTTGCCAGGTTGAATATATATACGTTAATTTTATTCACTGCTCAAAGCCTTCCGTAATGACCAGAAACAACCCGGAAACTAAATGACCTCCATGAACATGAGATAGTTTGCGGTCAGATTAATAAACTGTCTGCTGTCGCATTATTTTACTCGACCTGGCAACCCTGGACTCAGCGCCTCCACATGATCTTCGTTGTTTTCCTCCAACATGGAAGTCACGAGCTAAGAGGAAGAAGCACATGCACAAGTTTTGCAGCACAGACCAGGTTGTAGAGGCTCGTGCACCAAAGCTGTCGGTTGCTTTTTATTCTTTAGTGTCGTATTTTTGAGGGAATAAAAGATGTTGACGCCTCTTTCGGCTTTTCAGACGCGATTAACTGATTTTATGGAAACATTGACCAAAACAGCGGTGTTAGAGATCAGTAAACTTGTGGAGCTGGAGTGTCAAATCCTCCTGTCTGAGGTCACCAGGGGTCAACACGAGATCGACTTCCTGAAGAAAAGACTGCAGGTGATGGAGAGACACATGGTGTCGAATAATACAGCTCAGAGCCTAGAGGCTGGAAACACTGGAACATCAGCATTGCTTACATCAGTACAGGTGAATGTCTCCAGAACAGAGAACAACTGTTTTATGGAGAAGAATAGCTCCAAAACGGAGAACCACGACTCCAGAACGGAGAACCACGACTCCAGAACGGAGAACAACAACTCCAGAGTGGAGAACAACTCCAGAGTGGAGAACCACAGATCTGAAACAGAGAACAACTCCAGGGTGGAGAACCACAGCTCCAAAACAGTGACGAACAACTCCATAATGGAAAACCTCATGCCCAGTAAAGAGAACCCCAGCTCCAGAATGGAGAAACTCAGCTCCAGAACAGAGAACAACAACTCTAGCGTGGAGAACAACAACTCCAGAGTGGAGAGCCACAGCTCCAGAATAATGAACAAATCCAGAATGGAGAACCACATGTCCAGTGCAAAAAACCACAGCTCCAGAATGGAGAAACACAACTCCAGAGTGAAGAACCACAACTCCAGGAGGGAAAACCACAACTCCAGAACAGAGAACAACAACTCCAGAATGGAGAGCCACACCACCACAACAGAGTACCACAGCTCCAGTCTGGAAAACCTCATGTCCATTAAAGAGAACCACAGCTCTAGAGCAGAGACGTACAGCTCCAGTATGGAGAATCGTCCTAATATTAAGAGGTGAATATGCCATGTGTTTTGGAGGTAACATATTAAACCACTGCTGCATCAGTCTCGTTAGGTGAAGCAGGAGTTGAATCTAATCACACCACCATCATCCTCTGGTATTGTTGGTAATGACCACTAGAACTGTCCTTTGAGTAAAAGCGTAAAACCATGTATTAATTCCGAAAGCTTTGTGAAATGCAGCCTAAAGGATCATTCAATCGATCATACATTTTTTTAGGACAGAAACAGAAATGCTGAAGTTTTGAAATATTGTTGATATTGACAAGGATTTTATGCATCTGCAAAGTTCTCTTGAAGCAGAACAATTGAAATAGCTTGTTATTGTTTTCAGAGAGAGTGAGCTGAAAGAGTCCAGTGGAGGTGATGACACTCTGCTGACCACTGAACAGGACCATGTGAGTTTTCCTGAATGTTTTTCTGTTTAAATGAAAGACGACGTATGTATCTTAATGTACAAGTTGCTGCATCATATCTTTAGGCTGATATGAAAAAGAAACAGCCTGACCGTCATCTACAGCGGCTTCACGCAGAGAAACACACTACTGAAATAAAGATTAAACAGGAGGATTTCTGGGATGGTCATGAGGGAGAAGGTGGAGGAGAGAGGACGAAAGATGGTGGTGGTGAGTTTGTGATTATTTGATTTGTTTATAAAGTCCTGACCTAAAATCGTTGACTTTTGTAAAACCTTTTTTATAATTTTAGCAAGAAAATAAACTGATGATAGGAGAAACCTTGAGAGAAACCATATATAAAAGGGAACCCATCCTCATCTGGGTGGCACCAAATGTCCATTCATTACAGTTCATCGTTGTTGAGGTGAACTGTCCAGTGATGGACCCTTAAATGCAGAACTGTCCAAAGCAAATCGCAGTCATTGTAGCATACTGTTGATATTAATTACAGTTCAAAACTTTCTTCATAGTTCCTCATTTGCTCAGTACCTTCATTGATCTTTAGTCTGATCATGTGAAACCATCTCCAGCTGTACAAAGTGGTCTCCAATTAAAGAGAAACTCTATCTAGAGGTAGGGCATCAAGATGAATCAGGCTTATGCATTAGTATTATAAATAATAAATGTGATAAAAAGTTCTTGTATGTTGGCGCTGCCCATCCACTGGTTCCAGGCTGCATGGAAAGAATAAAAACCTTTTAATTTTTTTATTTCACAGTCTGGATTTGAGGCCCAAATGCTTCTGTACCTCTTTCTAGATGGAAGGAGAGTGAAGAATGTGTGTAAGGGGGGTGTGTGTGTGTGGTCAGCCACATGCTGTAGGGTCTTGCAAACCAGGCAGTGATGCAGCTGCTCAGGATGCTCTCGATGGTCCATCTGAAGTGGTGAAGATGTCTGGTGGAAGATGTGCCTTCCTCAGCTTTCTCAGGAAGTAGAGATGTTGCTGGGCTTTCCTTGTTACAGAGCCGGTGTTGAGGGACCAGGTGAGGTTCTCCGCCAGGTGAACACCACGGTATTTGTTGCACTCCAGGGAGGAGCTGTTGATGTTCACCGGGGCGCAGTTGGCTTGGATGCCGTGCCACATGCGTGGTGTGTCACCGCTGTCCGTGAAGTTTATGTGGATACTCTGGGCATATGCACGCTTTGCCTCTCTGATGAACCGTGGTCAGTTTGGCCCTCGCTGTTCTTAGGGCCACCGTGTCACCTGAGTCTCGAGGCTTTAGGAGTGCATGCACCTCTACAGTTATCCACGGTTTCTGGTTAAGGTGTACGATGATGTTCTTGGAGACTGTGGCATCAACAATACACTTGCTGATGTAGCTGGTCACTGATCATGTGTACTTCGCCAAGTTGTTGAAGTCGCCTGTTGGTTGTAGCCTCCCTGAACATGTCCCCTTTCAGTCCATTCAAAGCAGTCCTGAAAAGCAGAGTATAATAATGAAATCATTTAATATGTTTACTAGTCATTTAATATGCATGTTGTTGTGTGACTGGAACCTGCCCAGTTTGGGAAAACTATGTCCATGATTGCTCTACAATTTTGATTTTGGCTGACAAAAGTGAAACCTGATGTGGTTTTCTGCTTCTGTAGTCCATCTACCTCAGGTTGAATGCTTTGTGCATGCTGAAATGCTTTTCTGATGATCGTGGGAATATGGAGTAATTAAATGAAATGTGATATGCTGTATATGATTATGCTAGACCCTTGAAGGTAGGACCAATCTAGCTATTTTGACCTAAAACTTTCTTATTACCAAGGTGTTTCTCTACACAGAATTCTCACTCGCTCAATGTTTTTTGTTTTTTGCACCATTCGTTATAAATTCCCGAGATCAGCAGTTAAAAAACAAAAAGAAAAACATTTAGCCTCCATGACACTGTTAGTTATTGAAATCATAATTAAATATATTTAATATTAACATTAAATGAAGTTTGTGGCCTGTATCTGCATGATTTAATGCATTGTGCTGCATCTATATGGTTAGGTGTTTCCTAATAAAGTGGGCAGTAAGTGTGGTTTGGTAAACAAATGTAATAAATCACATAGGAGCATAAGCTCTTGTTATGTTATAAGAAAAATATTCCTATCCAAAGCATTACATTATATTCATTTATTATTTCATTCGTTCATTTATTTTTCATGACTAATAAATTTGCCAACGCTGACATTTTCGTATTTATCATCGAATAAATATTCTTTATATTTGCCAATAATAAACATTAAAATTTAACAATTAAATTCTGTAAAAATGTATTAATATTAATATAAATAATTGTCTTTATTTGCAGTACACAGCGCTGAGGAAACCTTCACCAGGCGTCAGGCTGTCGCATTTTCAGCTCATCCTCACGACAGAATCTTCTTTGTGAACAATTCACGCTGCCCTGAAGGTCCTGCTTTAAAAGTGCAGTCGAACTCAGAGTCTGAAAGCGCACACAATTATCTCCTGCCGAAGCCCGTCAGGAGACGCGTGGCCTCCAGGTTCCAGGAGGAGAAGCGCTTTGCATGTCCGCTCTGTGAAAAGTGCTTCAAGTGTTTCAGCCAGCTGGAGATCCACAAGCGCAGTCACACGGGCGAGAAGCCGTACAGGTGCGCTCTGTGCGGTAAGAGGTACGCCCAGAAAGGCCACCTGTACACACACCAGCGCACACACACCGGTGAGAAGCCGTACCGCTGCATGCACTGTGGCAAAGCTTTCATTCAGAAGTGCTCTCTGGACATGCACCAGAGAACTCACACCGGAGAGAAACCCTTCATCTGCGTCAAGTGTGGAAAAGGCTTTACCAAGAAATTCAATCTGAACAAACATCTGGCTGTTCATTCAGATGCCACATCTGGCTTCAGTGACCTGAACGGGCTTCATTCTTCGATCATCCATCACTGACATCTCGCTGATTATTTCAATTTCAATACTGCTTCTAATACTCTAGCAAACTTTACTAGATTTACTGAAATGTTAGCTTGGTTGTGTAGCTAATGAACTTCTGGTAGCAGCCTGTGGGGAGAATGGGAGTGAACGGAAACTGAAACCTGTCCTCTAAAAATGATCTACAGTGGAACCTCGGGTTACGAACGCCCCGGCATACGTATAATTCTGGTTACGAATCGCAGTTCATCAAAATTTTTGCCCCTGGTTACGAACAATATATCGGGATACGAACGTCGCTCACCAAAAAATCGCAGGCAAGTTGATTGTTTTTGCTCTATCCACGCAGCTCGTCACATCAGTTAGCGTCCTGTGTCCCTAGCGAGAGCATCGTGTTACTTATCCGCTTGAACTTTTCCCGGCGGCAGCGTAACAACTCGTTAGTTGATGCTCGTGGAATGATGAGATGGACAACATTAGCCGATGCATAACCACTTTACTTGTTTTTATGAAGATAGATTAGCAGGGTTACAGTCTTTTCCAGTACAATACCCATAATGAATTTCACTCTGGACTTCAATACCAACTGATAGTAGCCTTAAAGAAACAGCTCTCATTTTCCCTCTAATGCAACAATTGTCTCAGCGTTCATGTTAATAACACTGTCTTTAATATTCTATAATATAATATATAATAATATATAATAATATAATATAATAAGATTCTCCTTCAAACAATAACTCTCCCTCCTCCCCTTCTCTGACGTCGTCTCCTGCAGCGAGTCTTCTCAAAGGAAAGTACCGGTAAAGATCTTTTCCTCTTTTGTATGTTTTTATGTGGTATGATTTTAATATAACATGTTAAAAGTAAATAATATTAGTGAATATTGCCTTTATTTTTATTTAAGTAATATTTTGGTTGTCCAGAGCAATTACGAAGTTTCTGTTCATTATTATGGGGAAATTTGTATCGGGATACGAACTTTTCAGGTTACGAATAAAGTACCGGAACGAATTAAATTCGTAACCCGAGGTTCCACTGTAGTCTTAAATAGCGAAGAGATGGATCACAGACAATCAAGTGAAACTGACATTAGCCTTACAGAATTTGCTAAATTACGAAGATCATGTTAAATAGAAATGATTGGAAACTTTTACTGAGGTAATATTTAGCTTGCCGTTATTGTTAGTTAAGGATTTTAGCTTTGTTATCTAGCTAACTATCATTAATTGCAAGTGATGGTGGGGTCATTTTAGTTACCCAGAGTTAGCCAAAAGATTGCAAATCCATTGCTATCTCACATTAATAGAAACCTCTGGCCGGTAGGGCAGTTTTAGCTCTTAGTTAATGTTTCTAATGGTATCTCGCTAACTAACCCTTAGCAAATTGCAGTTTTTGGCTGCCATTATCAGTTAACATGAGTCACTGAGTTAGTTGGATTGGATTGCTTTGATTTAGCTAGCTAGCTAAACTAACATACCATTTCTCAGGTTGCTGTTTGGGTTCAATTGAAGTTAGCTGCCTGTAGCTTGGCTATCTAGCTAATTAGCACTGCTTGATAACAAACTAACCACTGCTTAGAAAAACCTTCCTTTTCAAAATCCTTTTAATGTTTCATTTGTGTGAAATTGATAAGACTGACAATTAATCGGGCAATTTCTATATAAAATATAGAGATTTATGTGTTTGATATTTATTTCGCTCCATAGTAAGATTTTGGAAAGTTGTTGCGAATTAGCCTTAAGATATATGTTCTGATAACTTTTGGAGAGAGGAAAGCTTGTTGCTAAACAAAAACAAAAAAATCTTAAATATGGATGTATTCATATTTCTCTGGTAAAATGTTTTGTTATTAAACAGTATCACCAGCTCAGTAATTGTATAAGTAAACCACTGTAATGTTTTCTTCCAAACTTTTCTAAAAACCATTTCACAAAAAGTAATAAATACAAATGTAGTCTGGCTGTAGGAAGGATTCCCATGAAATGCTGAAATTTCTTGTTAAATCTCACGGCTATTTATGCAAGTTCGATAAAAATCAGTTTGATATAGAGATTCACCAGATTGATGTGTTTACGTAAAAAAAAAGTATATTAAAAAATATCACAATAAAACGTTATGGAGTGGTGTTTTATATATACCAATTGAGGCCTGAAAATAGGCTGTGGTACTTGGCACCAAGCTTTTGGTGGTAGACCTTTTAAGTCCTGTAGTTTGCAAGGTGGGTCTTCCATGGATTGGGCTTGTTTGTCCCACAGACGCTTGATCAAATTGAATTTAGGGGAATTTAGAGGCACCACTTGGAACTATTTCTCATGCTCCTCAAACCACTAAATAATTTATTCAGTGTGTATGTGCAGGCAGATTCATCCTGCTTATACCTTATCTCCAACAATGTATTGGTTGGTGTTGCATGGACCCAAGGTTTCACAGCAGAACATCACCTAGAGCATCACACTGCCCCCACCAGTTTGCCTTCTTCCCATAGTGCATCCTGGTGCCATCTCTTTCCCATATAAGTGCTGTCTACTCACCCTACATGATGTAAATGAAAACGTGGTTCATCAGACCAGGCCACCTTCATCCACTGCTGCATGGTTCAGGACTGATGCTCAAATGCCTATTGTACTAGATTTTGGTGGAGTACCAGGGGTCAGTATGGGCACTGTGACAGCACTGACTGAATCCTATTTATCAACTCCAGTAATAACTTTTTCTGCAATCTGCCACTGAAGCTTTCCGGTAGGATTCACTGGATGTCCTCCTGTGGACTTCTTTTGGAGGTACTAACCACTGCATACCGGCAGTGGTTGGCAGTTGGATTTTTTGCAGATTTGTAACACTTAAATGATTAAGATCTTCAAGCTAATTTTAATATTTCGCCAAGATAACCTGAGTAAATACAAAATGCAGCTTTTAAATGATGTCCAAACCTGCCTGGCTCTATGTGAAAATGTAATTACTATAAAAAATAACAGCATTTTATCAAAAGAACATCAAAGTTACAAACATGGTGGTGGTAGTGTGATGGTCTGGGGCTGCATTGCAGCTTCAGGACCTGGACGACTCGCCATAATTCATAAAACCATAAATTCTGCGCTTCAACAGAAAACCCTGAAGGAGAATGTCCGGCCATTAATTCATGTCCTTGAGCGCACTTGGGTTATGCAGCAGCACAATGATCCGAAACAAACCAGCATGTCCATATCTCAATGGCAAAAAAAAACAACAACCAGAATTTAGGTTTTGGAGTGACTGTTAGTGTTAAGATGGTTCTCACACTAGTTCTCTAAACACATTCCTATGTTGTCTGTTCAGTGTCTATAAGGTCTTTCCGATGAGTATGTAATGTATACAGGAAGTCTTTATCTGGGCTCACACATCTCTGGCTATTATGTTTACTTACCCAAACAGGAAACAGCTTTAGGAAAACCTTTCTAAGAATTAAGTTTTGTTTGGGCATAAAAAAAAATCTAGGAGTGACCAAGTTAAAATATGGACTTAAATCCAATCTTAAACAGGCCATTCATGCTTAAAAACCTTCTAATTTGGCTAAATGAAAACAGTTCTGCAAATAAGAGTGGGTCAAAAATGCTCCACTTGCTATCTTGACCAGGTTGGAGGAAACCAGTTGGAGAGCTTTTGTTTCCATGAATAAATAAATTCATCATTTAAAAATCGCCTTTTGTATTTACTTGGGTTCTCTTTGTCTAATCAAAATTGGGAATATTTTTTCATATCACTTTATAATCTGTATGCATTTGGACTGATTAGGATTGAGGAACACTTTGAACAGATGTGGGTAAAGATAACCAGTGGAGATTCGTTTCAAGCTTTAGTGCAGATCTGAAGACAGATTTCTCCATGGAGAAAACATGCCTTGCTTGGTTGATGATGATGATGATGATGATACTATGGCTTGTGGAAAGTCTGCCTTTCCTCACAATCGCACCTTTAAATAAGAGGAGCAGGGGTGTATTTTTGGAGCTGGGGTGAAACACAATGGCGCCCTTCAGGCTATATTTACACTTTCCCCTTTGGTACACACACCAGTTCTTCTACTATTCTGAGGGTTACGGTAAGCAATCCCAGCATCCCCTTCTCCATTTCCTTCCACAATAAAGTAAAGAAAAGAGCTGGAAGGGAATAGCCACGGGGCTGAAACGGGGCTGAAAGGAACGGCTGTAGAGACCGGGTTTAGGAGAAGCAGTCCGAGTTCGTCTTCAGTGCTGGGACTCTGAGCTTGGTTCGTCCTAAAGATGGTGGAGAACATGGTGAGCGACTCGCATTTTCACAACCAGTTAGCGTCCATAATGGAAATGCTGGCAAAGACCGCCGTGCTGGAGATCGGCAAACTGGTGGAGGAAAGTCACGCGGTGTTCAGGAGAGAGATTTCTCGCAGGATCTCAGAAAACGAGGGTCTGAAGAAGAAGTGCGATTTGTTAGAGATTAAGCTGAAGGCGAGCAGGAGGAGCGCGCAGGAGCGAGGCGAGGCGCACAAGGTCCGAATAAAGGTGAACATGCAGCACTTCTATTACTAATCCAACATCTCCAACATCATACACCACTTCTATTACTAATCCAACATCTCCAACATCATACAGCATTTCTATTACTAATCCAACATCATACAGCACTTCTATTACTAATCCAACATCTCCAACATCATACAGCACTTCTATTACTAATCCAACATCTCCAACATCATACAGCATTTCTATTACTAATCCAACATCTCCAACATCATACAGCACTTCTATTACTAATCCAACATCTCCAACATTAAACATCATACAGCACTTCTACTAAACTACTATTTCTATGTACCCATTCCTTTATTAACATATTCATTAGTATAGTTTTTTTCTTCTATTAATCCATTTCTTATACTAACACTAGTCTTTAGAATACTCCATTAATTTAGCAGTAATTACACTAATCCAATATCTTACACTACCCTATACCTTATATTAATCTATTTCTTATACTAAACCTAGTCTTTATACTAACTCTGTCTTATACTAAACCTAGTCCCTATACTAACCCTAGTCTTTATACTAACTCTGTCTTATACTAAACCTAGTCCCTATACTAACCCTAGTCTTTATACTAACTCTGTCTTATACTAAACCTAGTCCCTATACTAACCCTAGTCTTTATACTAACTCTGTCTTATACTAAACCTAGTCCCTATACTAACCCTAGTCTTTATACTAACTCTGTCTTATACTAAACCTAGTCCCTATACTAACCCTAGTCTTTATACTAACTCTGTCTTATACTAAACCTAGTCCCTATACTAACCCTAGTCTTTATACTAACTCTGTCTTATACTAAACCTAGTCCCTATACTAACCCTAGTCTTTATACTAACTCTGTCTTATACTAAACCTAGTCCCTATACTAACCCTAGTCTTTATACTAACTCTGTCTTATACTAAACCTAGTTCTTATACTAAACCTAGTCTTTATACTAACTCTATGTCTTATACTAAACCTAGTTCTTATACTAAACCTAGTCTTTATACTAACTCCATTTCTTATACTAAACCTAGTTCTATACTAAACCTAGTCTTTATACTAACTCCATTTCTTATACTAACTCTAGTCCCTATACTAACCCTAGTCTTTATACTAACTCTAGTCCCTATACTAACCCTAGTCTTTATACTAACTCTAGTCTTTATACTAACTCTAGTCCCTATACTAACCCTAGTCTTTATACTAACCCTAGTCTTTATACTAACTCTAGTCTTTATACTAACTCTAGTCCCTATACTAACCCTAGTCTTTATACTAACCCTAGTCTTTATACTAACTCTAGTCTTTATACTAACTCTAGTCCCTATACTAACCCTAGTCTTTATACTAACCCTAGTCTTTATACTAACCCTAGTCTTTATACTAACTCTAGTCCCTATACTAACCCTAGTCTTTATACTAACCCTAGTCTTTATACTAACTCTAGTCCCTATACTAACCCTAGTCTTTATACTAACTCTAGTCCCTATACTAAACCAAATCATTAGTCTAACCCCAGTCCTTCTACTAACTCTGTAAACTCCGTAAAGAAAAACATTCTGCACATGAAATTGCTTTGAACTATCGCTTTATGGCTTTGTGGAAATTCATCTCCGTGTTGAATAGAAACTGGACATCGCCCCACCATCGACGGCGTGTTTGGGAAGGAGTGGTGCATGGATCTGTGGAAAGACAAGGAGTCAAATGCGGCACAGAAGCAGCAGAGCCGTGTGGACCCGTGTATGATCGAGGTGTGTGTGTGTGTGTGTGTGTGTGTGTGTGTGTGTGTGTGAGTGTGTGTGGGTGTGTGTGTATTTATGTTCTGGGTCAATGTAATTACACTGGTGTAAGAGCATGGATGACTGTTTTGTACTTCATAAAATAACCCCCAGTGTTCATTCCTATTTTATGGTAAGAAAAATAAAGGAACACAGTAACAATTACATTAGTCAGAAACATCAACAGTAGGAGATGTTTGAGGGTAGGACGTTTTGGAGAGCTGCAACCTAAAGGGGTGGGGCAGTCTGAGGTTGTCTGAGGCATTTTGAAGGTGGGACATTTTTAGAGTTGTACAGTCTGAAGGTGGAGGATTATGAGAGTGGTAACGTCTGATTTTGGGACATTTTGAGAGTTGTACAGTCTGAGGGAGGGACGTTTTGAGAGTTGTACAGTCTGAGGATGGGACGTTTTGAGAGTTGTACAGTCTGAAGGTGGGACGTTTTGAGAGATGTACAGTCTGAGGGTGGGACGTTTTGAGAGTTGTACAGTCTGAAGGTGGGACGTTTTGACAGTTGTACAGTCTGAGCGTGGGACGTTTTGAGAGTTGTACAGTCTGAGGGTGGGACGTTTTGAGAGTTGTACAGTCTGATGGTGGGACATTTTGAGAGTGGTGCAGTTTGGTAGAAATGTTACAGTTACTCAATTGTCAGTCATCCTCGGTGTCACATGCACTGGTGCAGTCTGATTAAATAATTATTTTTATTTCTGTTTGTTAGTCGATTGATCTGATGGAAGATGACGGACCCGACATGATCATCATCAAAGACGAGACATTTGACGACGGCCCAGGCAAAAGCAAGCCACACACGAACCCGAGGATCAACGAGAAAGGTTCATTAAAAGATCTGAGATCCATATAAACCATATAGTCGCTGTATACGCTCCACAACGTTCTCTTCTTACTTTATTTACGTACAGACCTGGCGTTCTCTGAAGCGGATCAGGAAGCGGTCCAGAGGGGCGAGGACTTCATCGCGTACGCAGCGGCATTGGACAACACGCAGCTGCGTGGCGCCGTGGACCAAACGTTCGACGTCAGAGCGGACCAGAGACCTCCTGCGCTGGGAGACGCCGCTACGTCATCCAACATGAGCTCGGAGGAGTTTGCCGGATTCTTTCCCGCCAACTTGCACTCGGACGCTCCGAAGAACTTCACATCGGGTTCGGAGCAGAAGAAGTTCGAGTGCGTGTTCTGCGGGAAGAACTTCAACTACTTAAGCTATTTGAAAGTGCACTTACGGACGCACTCCGGAGAGAAACCCTTCAGCTGCATGGTGTGTGGCAAACGCTTTGCTCAGAAGACGTACCTCAAAATCCACATGCGTACGCACTCCGGAGAGAGACCCTACACCTGCATGGAGTGTGCCAAGAGCTTTTCGCAGAAGAGCTCACTAAATATACACCTGCGCAGCCACACCGGAGAGAAACCATACAGCTGCGTGGACTGCGGCAAACGTTACGCTTATAAACACGGCTTCAACATTCATCAGTGCAACAGCTAAAACTCGAGCAAGGTTACGTTCCATTCTATTCGACACACACACTGTGCATTGTGCAGATGGGCACAAAACACTCCAGCTACCAGTTTAAGTGAAACAAGGTGCATCTACTGACTGCATTTTATATTATTACATTTACACCAGAACTACTTCTAATTATCTTTCATACAACTGAGCAGTCGAGGGTTAAGCGCCGCAGTGGCAGCTTGGTGGTGCTGGGATTTGAACTCACAACCTTCTGATCAAAAGTCTAACATCTCAACCACTGAGCTACCCTATACCCTACTACTGCTTTATCCCCCCTGTTTTGCCCCCTGTCTATCATTAGAAAGGTACAGAAGCTCAGCAGATGTTATTTGGGTGGTGTTCATTCTTAGCACAGTATTAACACTAACATAGTGCTATAAATGTGTGTGTGTGTGTGTGTGTGTGTGTGTGTGTGTGTGTTGCTAGTATGGGTGTATCGTGTGTCAGTAAGTTCGGTTTTTAAACGGCTGAAGTTTTATTTCGATATTATTTATTTGTGGAAGGAGCCTCAAGTGTCAGAGTTTTGGAAGAGCCGAAACATTTTTCCTCCATAGGAAAGTCTTCACTACAGTGGAATTCATGCTTCATAAATTCTCTTTAAGATGTGGGGGTTTTTGAGTTTGGGTTTTTACGTCAGACGTGTTTCAGTGGACATTCAGTATTGACTAATAGGGAATTTTAAAGACTAGAAAATTTTCCATTGGAATTAATAGGAAACAGGGAATTCACAAAATTGCAACAGGGAAATTAAATGTAGTTTAAAAAACAAAAAAACGTAAAGTATAATTTAAGATAAAACAACCAGCTTTAATACAATTTTAGTTGAATTTCTATCCTGGACATTCATCAATCACATGCTCACTTACTGCAGGGTGACTGAGGCCACACCCCCTACACCATGAGGCCACACCCCCTACACACGTTCATCCTTCCATAACAGAAACATTGTTTATTGAATCAATAACAAAACAATGTCAAAAAAAATGTCCATCTTGGCGATTATTCACGTGAGTTACGTAAATATTACATACATTTATTGTTTTAAACTTCCTTGTGCCGTGTAAAAGCTATTGTGCAACAAAAGTGTAGCAACAATTAAATCAAAGTAAAAAATTTAAGTTTTTTAAAAAATATCTGTATTGGTTTGCATGCGTGTCAGCTTATGACCAAACAAATGTTTCTGTTCATGTTTGTATATGGAACGCATCACATTTCTAATGAATTCACATAAATTCCTGGGAAGTTTCCAACTTGGAATATTCCCCAGATGAAATTTCCATAATGTTTTTGGGAAATTGACCAAAATTTTTTTTGCAAGCCTATTAACTACCAATGTGTTTTATATTTTAATTAATAATAATAAAAAAAACTCTCTGTGTTTGGAAAACGGATAAAAATTCAGCTGCTATTTGAAAGAAATCAATTTTAAGGTAGAAGGAATGACTCACATTGCACAACACACTGGTTGTTCTCTTCAATCATGTACTGATTCTTTTTCGCTACATCATATTGCCAAGGTTTGTCTCTAAAACCTCGCCCTTTCCTCAATAACCCCAACCCTTTATCCAGGGCAGATCAGGGGCAGAACCACAGACATGCCCCAGTCAGTAAAGGCACCTGTACAGTGATCTGTAGTATCCGTATAAACCTGATAAACTGGTAGCTGAGTGTAAACTCGTACTAAAAACACACAAAAACTAAAATCTTGTGCATGTTGGTGAATTTTTGTTTTTTCTTAGCATAGTATAAATTATTCTTATACATTTTCAATTATTGTACCTTTTATATTTAACCCTTTACGTGTTCAGAAAGTGAAGTATTATTATTATTTAAGTTTGTCCTGATATATTTAATGTTTTCCGAGTTAGTTATTCAGCATTTTGTACAGACTCTTTAGTATTTATTTACACCACTATCAGCTTTCTAATATTGCTTTCTCAGCTGATTAATAAATCACGCTCAGAAGGGAACTATGCGAGTGTTTGTTTTTATTTCCCGTTTGCTTTCTCCTTGGTACAGTTTCAGATTTTTTAAATGACTTAATCCTTTTTTATTTTTATTTTTTTTTAAAGTATAATTTTTGTAGACACCTTTTAAAATTCTTTAAGATTTTTTTTATTTATTTTTTTAAGTGTGTTTAATTGTGCATTTAAATGACTTCTGATTGTTACATTTTTTAAAAGACAAAAACATCTTGAATAAAAAAAATTGTTTTTCTTTTAAGTACTTAAGTTATTTTTCATTGGAATTTAAATCAGTGTCGGTTTTAAAAAAAAAAATATTTCGATTCCTTCTAATCCATAATTTATAATAATGAATAAGTATGTGTGTGTGTGTGTGTGTGTGTGTGTGTGTGTGTGTGTGTGTGTGTGTGTAAAATGGAGATAATGCAGCTAACAAAGAAACTAAAGACTGGACAGAACTTACAGTAATCACAAGTAATATTTCTTTCAGATCTGCTTAATTAAAATATACAGGATGTCTTTGGGTGCTGTAGCATTAACTTTCCCTTAAGACCCAAGATAAGCTTTTCCTGCTATAGACCTCTGACCTCAGCCCTATTGCACACCCCTGACTGCACCCCGGGTCTCCTCACCTCACCTACATCAGTACCTGACTTTACTAACAAACACCCTTGTAGCTAGAAAGAATCTAGTGGAACATCTTCCCAGAAGAGTGGAAGTTTATATAAGAGCAAGTGGAGACTAAATGTGGAATGGAAAAATGACATAATTTTATGAACATAGTTTGCCTGCATGTGTGTGTGTATGTACAGTACAGACCAAAAGTTTGGACACACCTTCTCATTCAAAGAGTTTTCTTTATTTTCATGACTATGAAAATTGTAGATTCACACTGAAGGCATCAAAACTATGAATTAACACATGTGGAATTATATACATAAAAAAGTGTGAAACAACTGAAATATGTCATATTGTAGGTTCTTCAAAGTAGCCACCTTTTGCTTAGATTACTGCTTTGCACACTCTTGGCATTCTCTTGATGCCTACTTTGAAGAACCTACAATATGACATATTTTCAGTTCACTTTTTTGTTATGTATATAATTCCACATGTGTTAATTCATAGTTTTGATGCCTTCAGTGTGAATCTACAATTTTCATAGTCATGAAAATAAAGAAAACTCTTTGAATGAGAAGGTGTGTCCAAACTTTTGGTCTGTACTGTATATATAATATATATAAACTTTTGGTCTGTACTGTATATATATATATATACACACAAGAGTCTTCTTGTGCCCTGTCTTCCACAACCTCACCTTAGTAGCAGAGTTTGACTCTGATCTTTTAAAAGCCCAGACTTTGTGCAAAAGTAAGAATTAAAAGCCAACGGGTAGTCACACCAAATATTGATTTAATTTTCTCTTTTGTTCACACACTGAATTTTGTAAATTAATAAAGGTAAGCAATTAAAATATTTAAAATCATTTACAGCATTTCTTTACTCCTGCCTAAAACGTATATATAGGATTGTATATTGGACTATCTATCTGTCTGTCTGTCTGTCTGTCTGTCTGTCTGTCGTATTTGTATATAGGTATGCAGAAGCTGCTTAATATCACACTGAAAAAAACCCACACAATTCTTGTAAAATACATCATATATTTGAAGTCGATACATAAAATCCATACTAATGATGCAAATGCAACGTTTTTCTTCCCCTTACAAATGTAGTTTGAGAGTAACTATTGACATACTGAACTAGAAACAAAATGCTGAGATTAATGCTTTATGCCTGGGCCACACTACACCATTTAATCCACCCGAAAGTACTGTAGAAGTGCAAAAAAACGCCATAAAGAATTGCAGATAAAATGTTTTTAAATAAAACTCTGCGCTCTTTCAGTTTACGCTCATGAATCAGGAATGATCCTAACTCTCAGAGCGTAAAATCTTCTTCGTGATCAAGTAGGAATCTGGTGGTGTGTAAATATTATGATTTTGAGCCGGGGGTTGGTGGTGGTAGAACAGAGGAGAGCAGAAGATCTATTCGGTGGCCACCTTGGCACGAACCCTTTCTCTTAAAGTAAACAAAAGACGGTAAGAAAATCATGAACCTGGATGGATGAGAGAGCGCTTTGGAAATCACTGTTAGGAACCTATAAATAAGTAACGATAGATGTATGGAAAGACAAAAACTTTTTTTAATGACAAAAAAAGCTGAATTATAAGAGAAAAAGCTGATTGGCTCTTTTTGGAGAGGCGGGGCTGACCTAATACAACTGCAACTATGTAGACAATATCGGAGGATCGTGCGAAGATAAAAACCACCTTACTAAACATTGTACTTACCCTCGAGTGGGAGTGTTTAGTGTGCAGATGGTGCGTTCGTGATGAACTCGAGTGCACCAATCACAGGCTTGCTTTTAAAACGTGACATAATAGGCAGGATTGTTCAAGAAGCCAAAGCCGGAATGTCAGGAAGTGTGTTTTCTTTTTCAAAGCAGCACAATTCATCTTTCAAAGACACACACACACACCCTCCACACCCACAATTGTTTAAGACCATTTGATTCCATTTTAGTGTGGCTCAGGCATTAGTTACATCAAATTCTCACTTCATGTTCTTTGTTTCTTGTAAGATTTTCATGAAAAAAGTAAAAAAAACGCACAAGACTGACAGAGAAACAGGAACTGATTTTTAAAATCTGTTAAAAAAAAAATTCATTCCCGAGATGAAACCTGCGTGAAAAAAAACAAAAAACAAAAATAATAATAATGTCACTGCCATTTTTCCACAGCATTTCTCATCCTGCCGTTCATCTTGCTATGAATAGCCAGGTGGTGAGTCAGGTTTCCTTTCTGGGTGAAGCTTTTGCCGCAGAGGGTGCACACGTATGGCCGCTCTCCCTTGTGGATGCGCTCGTGAGTGGTGAGGTTGCCTTTCTGCGAGAACCCTCTTCCGCAGAAGCTGCACGTGTGAGGACGTTCGCCCGTGTGCACGGCGTAGTGAACCTTCAGATTGGCTTTGGAGTGGAAGAACTTGCTGCACACCTCGCAGCGGAAGCGCATGTCCGCTGTTTTGGGCGACATTTTTTCCGGAGGCAGACACTTGTGCGTCCGGAGGAGGTTCTTTTGAGGGAAAATCACCTTGCAGACGCGGCACGTGTGCGCGTTGTGCTTTTGGTGGCTTTTCATGTGCAGCGTGAGGCCATTCCGGCGCAGGAACGTCTTACCGCATTCGGGACACGTGAAGTCCGTCTTGCCCGAGTCGTTGCCCGGACCGGCCCGGTGATGTATATTAAATCTGTCAAAGTAATTAAAAATGTGAGTGCTGCCTCCACCCGAGCTGGACATACACTCCGGGTCGGTTAGAACGTCCCGCTCCACGTCCTTCTCCACCTCGCTCTGCCTCTCATACGCCGCAGCTTCGCCCCGGTCACCCTCCATAAACTCAATGGGCATGCAGTGCTGCTCAAACCCCAGCTGATCTTCTTCATTAATGTCATTGTTCTCATCGTCACCATCCCCACCACCCTCATCATCATCTTCATCGTCGTCGTCATCGTCGCCTGACACGATGACATGCTGAACAGTGCCGTCCATAGATATGAGCTTGGTCGCTGCGGCTCCTGGGGAATCTGGTGCCATGACGTCGACGTCCGAGGTCTCTGGAAATCCTGCCGATATGAAGTGGATGTCGTCATCGTCGGTTACGTCTTCCGGAACGTTGTGAGGATCTGATGACGTCTTTTTTCTGCTCCGTGATGCTGTTTAGGGGATAAAACAGATTCCTTGTTAATAATCGATCGATCGTTAACGAGACATGAGTAAAATCAGTGCACGGTATAAATGCGTATTTGGTATCCAAAATTGCTCAGCAAAATACGGATGCTGAGATTCAGAGAATGAAAAAAAAAGTGTATCGAATACAAATGGGCATTTTGTATCGTGATGCGTCGTTTGTAACGTATTTGCATCGGTAAAAACTACTTTTATTATAATCTAAATGTATTATAAGTAGATGCGCTACACACTACGGAGACCAAGGCGTGTCCTGAGAGTCACATAGAACACGGATTAACATGGCAGAGGTAGAGCTGCATCATCCTGCAGACACAACAGGAAAAAAACATTTGGTTTTATTTCTTTTCTTTCTTTTTTTTTTAAGTACCCTCTCCTCTGTCAATCACAGTGACACCAGCCAATCACCATCGCCTGTGAAATCATGTATACAGAGTTTTTCTCTGAGTGTGTTACTCTGCTCTGTGACTTCCTGCATGAGCAGCAGTTTGAAAGGTTGTTGAGGTCTGATTGACAGACCTGATCTTTGTAGCTGCTGGATGATGGGAATGTTTTCGGGAGAAGGTGCTACAAACCTGTTCCAGCATGACAAACTTCCCATGTGGACAAAGCCAGCTCCATGAAGATACATGGGTTTGAGTGGAAGATCTTAGCGGTCTGCTATAGAACTCTGATCTCAAGACCATTGTGGTGGAATATATCTCACACAACACTCAAACATCTAGTGGAACATTTTCCCAGAAAAGTGGAGGTTATTATAAGAGCAAATAACGACTAGATGCTGAATGAGATGCTCAAAAAAAGCACAAACCAAGCATACGCTTAACTTACAACCTATTGCTTGTTTTCGTACAATCCTGGTTTACTTCAGTTTAGAAAGTTCTAAACGCTGTATCATTTTACTCTTACTTGGACTGATGATGCAGATTTCCTGGTCAGAAACCTCCTCTTTGATGGAGCGCACGTTCCTCTCTTCATCGTTTTCAACCTGGAGCAAAGAAGTATACGGATGACGTGCGATGAAGAACATAGTTAAAGTAAATGCAGGAAATGTGACCTTGTATACCTCAGATATGTCCAGTTCCACCTCCACCACCTCCTGTTCAGTCCTGGGCCTCCCGTCCCATAGGCTGGAGCACCACTCCTTCCCGAAGATGCCGTTAATGGATGGTGGAGCGTCTGATTGGATGAAAAAAAGAACTGGATTAGTATGATTGTGCATTATTAAACTCATATTTCATAACCTCTATCTCTGTAAAGCTGATTGTTAAATGTGCTCCATAAATCAGACTGGATTGAATCGAATGTTCTTAATTGGACAACAGTTAATTGCGCATGCGCAGAAAGCTCCCTCTTTTGAGCTCTCGAAAGTCGGATTGGATGATGGACAAGATTATAGTAAAGATCTGCGTGAAAACCAGAGACAGAGACAGAGAGAAAACACGTGAGGCGGCACCTTCCGTCGTCTGGACGCACACCGACCGGCAGCTCGTGCGGGGCGCGCGCGTCGCACGCGCCCCCGCGCCCCGCAGCGCCGCCACTTCGCCCTCGAGCGCGCGCGTCTTGTCCGCGAGCGCCGCGTTGTCGCGCATCGCGCGCTCCAGCTCGAGCCGCAGCGTCGCCAGGTCGCTGTCCACGAGCTTACAGATCTGCCGCACGAGCGCCCGACTCATGATCTCCATGATGGAGTTCAGCTGCGTCTGGAAACACCGCGGCTCGGCCATGACGACGGGAAAGAAAACACTCACTCCTTCGTTCCGGCAACGATAACAAAAATCCTTTCTTTCTTTCTTTCTTTTATTTATTTATTTATTTAAAAAAAAAAAAGCTCAAACAAAGAAATAAACGAGCGGGAAAATTAAAAATAGAAATAAATAAACGATGCGACAAACCGAGCGCGTTTAAAACTCATTATTAAAAACAAATAAAAACCCGGACAATGTAAAGAAGCAGATGTGTACGCGGAGTTCCGCCAGACTGGCGTCAACAATAGGAAATAAACTTGATTTCACTTCCGGGAAAAAGTTCGGGATTTTGTTTATTTTTTTTTTCTTTTCTTTCAAAATAAAAGTTGTAAAAAAATAAAGTATTTGCGCGGTTGGTGTTTGATTTTGGTGTTTATTTAGGCAGTGTCTCATTCTGTGGGCGTGTCCATTTTAATAAGGTGTTATTGGGAATTATTTTTTAATTGAGAATTGAACGGGGGGGGGGGGGGATGTTTTTTATTAGACAGGTGATTGTGGGAGGAGCTTATTTTAGACAGGTGTTTGTTTATGGAAGATTTTCCAAAGTCTTTAGCTGTCGTCAAAAAACGTCTAAAGATTTTTTCAGTAATATTTATATTATCCCTTTTCCAATGTTTTTATTCTTTCCACAGTCACCACTGGCTCACTCAGTAGGGATAAAATAATAGAAGGTAATTGCTTTGGAATAATGTTAATTAAAAGTGGTATACAAATAAACGTTGAATTGACTCAAGCATCAGACAACAACCATAAATACAAGAATATGGTTACCAATATCGTAATACAGAAAAGAAAGAAAATAAAAGAACTTGTCACATGTATTTTACAGCACAGTGAAATTCCTTCTTCGCATATCCCAGCGATGTTAGGAAGCTGTGTTCAGAGCACAGGATCAGCCATGATACAGCACCTTTGGAGTACACAAGGTTAAGGGCCTTGCTCAGGGGCCCCAACAGTGGCAGCGTGGCAAAATTGGGGCTTAAATCTTCAACCTTCTGATCAGTAACTCAGAGTCTTAACCACCAAACTGCCACTTTCCCCAGCAGACACGTCTACACAAATGAGTGAAAAACGGGCACGTGGGTATAATAAATCACATTGAATCGATTCATAATGAATAAATCAAATATCTTTATGGCCTTAACTAAAATAATAATCCCACGGCATGTTTCATTCCAAATCCATCACCACCACAGGGCAACTCCAGGTCCAGAGAGTTAGTGATGGCATGCGCCAGAGTCTCTTCAGACAGAGGATTCCTGTAACAGTATCTGCTGAGGTGGAACACACACACACACACACACATACATGCAAGTACATGGAACATGCAGTACTTTACATACTGAACAGCCGAGACCACAAAAACACTGGGCGACATCAGCACAGAAGAAACGCATGGAAGAACCATGGAGACGGAAATGTTTTGCCTGGAAGACGACCCATGTTGCAGGGCATGTGGGGAGATCTTCAATGTTCCTCTGGTTCCCTGCTGCATTTCATGTGGCTCTGGGTTTTGCTCATCGTGCCTGTCTCGCTTTTCTCAAAAGTGTCTGTTCTGTCAACAACGAAAGTGTAAAGAACACGGCGTGAAGTTGACACTCTTCTGTTTCACAGAAATGAGTCCGATATGTACAGCATGCCACCGCTCAGGGATTCATAAGAACCACAGGGTTTTTCCGCTGAGCGACACCGCGCAGGAGTGCAAGGTGGGAATGATTATTACACCGTTATTACTGCGCTGTTGAATTCTTCATTCTGATTGGTCGGGTAGGTGTTTGCTGTATGAACAGATGTGACACAGCTGGATATCGCAAGTGTACGTTCATTTTAGTTCTTATTTGTTACTTGATATTTTTTTGGAAAGGGGAAATAACTAATAATCACAAATATACAGAATGTTTTTGAGCAGATGCTGATTTAACATTTATGGAAGGAGTCTCCAGTTTCAGTGCTCTGTACAAGTCTGTGTTTATTTTCTCCATTTAGAGAGAGAGAGAGAAAAAGAGAGAGAGATGAGTGAAGTTTTTTGTTATTGTAGTGTAAGTATAATTGATGAATGAATAAAGAGAGAGAGAGAGAGAGAGAGAGAGAGAGAAATGTTTTTGCTGCTATATTGTAAGTATAAGTGATAACAGGATCTAAAAGAGAAAAAGAGAAACAAAGAAAGAAACTGATGGAGAGACAGACAGAAAGAGAATGAGGCTGGTAAAGAATCAACTGTTTTCTATGCTATAAAAATAAGTAAAAATAAGCAGGATCTAAGAGAAAGAAAGAGAGAGAGAGAGAGAGAGAGAGAGACAGACAGACAGACAGACAGACAGACAGACGGAGAGCGATACAGTAGATAGATAGATAGATAGATAGATAGATAGATAGATAGATAGATAGATAGATAGATAGATAGATAGATAGATAGATAGATAACCTGTTGAAAGAACAAATATTTTGGCTGCTGCTGTTGTTTGCTGCTTATTTCCCAGACGTTCCACAGCATTCATTGTTACTATTAACATATAAAAAGTATATCATAATAAGAGCATCCTCTGCTGAAGTGCTGTTAAGAATAACAAAAAATCCTGATTATTGGAAAATAATGGACTCCACTGAATCACACACCCCACTGATTATCTTACTATAACAAATTACTCCAAACTATTTCTTCTTTACTAATGCATGGCAACATACAGACCTGATGAAATCCCACACACATGCAGTCTCTTAGTTTTTAATATGATGTCTATTGGTCTTTGCTTTTACAAGCAATTTGGATCAAATAAAACTGCATTAAGCTCAATACAAAACCCAAGAACTTTTCCTGTGATTACTCAGCACAACCTGTCCACAAGATGTTTCCTGAGTTATCTGTCACCCAGCAGAACTAAAACAACGTCCTTACATTCACCACTTTTTTTTCAATCATGACATGTTTAAAAACAGCAAGCAAAGCTGAAAGGGTCACATATCCAGGCACTTGACCTCAAAGGGCAAAGCTTATGTCACAGTAACTCAATCTGACTCTGCAGATGGTTACAGACGCTTCAGGTTTTACATACTTCAGGCAAAACAGAAAGTTGAAGGCACACGTCCAAATCCGAGGACATATTTAGTACGGTGTCTCCATGGTACCGAGCTAACCTGCTCACGTGTCTCTGGAGACGGTTTTCCTTCATCAGCAGTCAGGAATTCATCACAAAATGTTAGAGATTTTCAATTTCTGGGATACAACCAGACTATATGTGTTTCTTTGTCTCAGGTTTCTGTTTACAGTCTTCTGGTCTGGAAAAGAGCACCAAAAGATAGTTGCTCATTCCCCATTACTGTGTATAAAAAGTAACTCAGATGGTGTTTAGCTTTAAAAGATGGTGTGAGGGTGTAGAGATATGTGAGTGTGTTCACAGGAATTGTAATTCATCTCACAGAAAGCACGAGAGCCTGAAAGTTTTCCGACTGCACCTTTCAATGTTTATGTGTTAGTGCAAGTAAAACCTATATAAGTCATTTAGTCAGAGCAATTACTTATATACATTTTCATTACTGTAGCAAACAAAACTTAAGAAAATATTCATTCTGTTCTCCATGCAGAATATGATTGAGCTGCCACCAAATTTCCATGGACGACACTGAATCGTAGTAATGCTACCAAAATTCTGTTGACACCCTGCTATACAATAATGGTGCACGATATACCGGTACTAGAAAAATATCGTTTAAGAGTGACAGCTGTAGTTCTAGATGTGCGACAATAGGGGGCAGTGTGTAGCCGGCAGTACTGGGATATCTTGCACCACTAACCTACACTATACATGTATATTAGGACACCTTCAAACCTTATATTTACACATAAACAGATACCTAAAATTCCTTATAGAAAATTAGTAGCATGGGAATATTTGCAAATTATGTTTTTGTCCCCTAAGATGCACTATATTGACAAAAGTATTAGGATACCTAAGTCTTCTGTCATATGTGGTTCTTCCCCAAACTGTTAGCATAAAGTTGGAGGCACACATTTGTATAGGATGTAGCATTGTAGCATATAATTGTCCCTGTGCATAAAACCAGCTCCATGAAGATCTGCTTTACATGGGCACAAATCTCCACAAGCACAATCTAAAATCTAGTGGCACATCCTCCCAGAAGAGTGGAGGTCATCAAAAACCATGTACTAATCTTATTAAAACAGCACGTCTCAGTGTTTAATGTGCATCGATTAAATTATTATATGTTTATGAAAAAAATGATAATTACTTTGTGTTGCAGAACATCCAAGTCATTTTCATTCCAGTTAAAAATACAAAATATAAAACTGTGTCCTTGTTTGTTGAGGAAAAAAAGACACCAACCGAAGCCGTTCCATGTCAGAAAACGCTGAAAGGTTTACATTTGACTGATACAACACACTGAAACTGGAGACTCCTTCCATACATAATAAATCTTACAAATAAACATCTTACAAATTTGATACATTACAAACTTTGATAAATGATATATTTTATTATTATTTTATTCTGCTGTTAATAAGTCGCTGTAAAGTAGCTGTTACTACAGAAAAGCTAATGTCCTCCAAACAATCAGAACTGAGAATTCAGCAGTTTTGTGGTATAGTACAGGAAATGGAGAGAACTCGAGAGTGAAATGCTGTCAATAATATTGTTAAAGATCATCTGAATGCTTGTAAAAACAATCCATACAAATCTTATAGTCAGGTGTCCACATACTCAGGATTACATTAAAAAGCAAAAACAGAAAATGAAGAATAAAGATAATGTATTCATCCAATCTATACAAAACCTTCAAGTCTTCCCAAGTATGATTTATGGCTGGTAGAATTCAAGACATGATTTTAGTAACTTTAAAACCAAAACTTATCATCAACAAATAATACAGGGATGGCAATAGTGAGAAAAAACTCACTGAGACAATATAAAGAAATAAATGTGGAAAATGTCTTTTGTATTTAAATGGATAGAAGAAATACAGATAACTCTAACATTCTGTTAGGACGCTACTGTGGTGCTCAACGTGAAAACTGGATTTTGAAAGCTTGTGATTTGAGTATTTTAGAACGTTAATTTGAGGCTCGGACCAATTTGGTCCCACGTATGCCGTCTATTTTAGTCCTCTTCTCATCTTGTAATTCATTGGCTAATGTGGTGGTGAAATTTGGTTGCTATGCGTTCTTAATACTCTTTGCACATGATCCTCTGACGACGAAGTCAATAATCACCTTTGACTAAATCCCTTCTGGCTACTTTGGTTTCACTCTGATGTTCACACATAACTAATTTGCATTATGACCTTCTGAAGGGCCGCTGAATAGGTAGGTCTGACTGACGGGGATGTCGAGCGCCAAATCGCAAGTCAGACACTTAAGACTCTAAGTGTGTAATGCCTGAAGAGGTGGAGACCAGAGTAAGACTGGGTGGAGCACAGTAGTCCTATATGAACCTCATCAATAAAGCTAGACCCTCAAAGACCACAATGTCCACCAGGCGTGCCGTCCTTGATGATGACCTCTCATGCCCAATATGCGGCAAGGTTTTTCAAGAACCTGTGGTGCTTTTCTGCAAACACAGATTCTGCAAATCCTGCTTGGAGATCAGCTGGGTTAGTGGAGAAACTTGCGAATGTCCACTCTGCGGCCAGCCGGCATCCATTGGGGAACTCATAGTTAACACGATGCTCAAGAAAACCTGCGAAGGATATCTGAAAGAACGGCGCAAGAGCAACCCGTTTGCATGCAAGGAACATGGCGAATCTCTGACCTTGTTCTGTTTGGAAGATCTACAGCCTACATGTGTTGAGTGCAAGGAAACGGGAATCCACAAAGGCCATAGATTATACTCTTCGGAAGAGGCGTCGCAAGATTGCAAGGTATGTATAGATGAAAGGACAAGTAAAAGCTTAAAAAGGATCACCTTAAAAAAGGTATTTCAGGGATCCACTTTTAATATATGGTCGTTTGTCATGTCGTGTAGCAGATATAGAACGGATTTAGACTTTTACAGTGTATACAGTAAGAGAAATTCAATCATGTATCTATCTTGAGGGAGTTCCAGGGAACCATATGTTTAACATGTCTTCTTTAGTTCAGCCAAATGATCTATTATCGCAACAATGCAGACGACTACTGAGTAATAACCAACATATGAAGTGACATTATGAAAAACCATTAAGATATTAATGAAGCATCTGGCGTGATTTAGTTGCTCAGAAACTGATATTGCTGGGACTTCAACAGACCTGATCCTCTTCTAAGAATATCCCTGTATTTCTACTGGCCCTTGCAGGGAGCCTCCTTAAAAAAAGCTGAAACCAGATTCCCAATGCTTTCTCAAATGTTTCTCACTCTCCATACCAGTTGACAGAGTCTGACCTCTTTGACTTTATAACTTGGGTCAGGTTAATGCTGAAGCTTGCATCATGGTTGCCATGTCTTCTTCTTGCCTTACACAAATACTATGACAGCTATGAGATTCCCTCAAAGGGAGGGTATACCTCAAACCACTGGCCTTGGAGATATGGAAAAAAACATGCTAAACCTGCATAACATACATAATGTGGCATAAAAGCTATAGAGTCTTAAAACCCAAACCTGAATATTTTAACATTGTATTTCAGGCTGAACTTAAGACCGCTCTGAAGCCACTGCAGGACAAGCTGAAGTTCTTCAGGAATGTTAAATCCACATATGATCTAACAGCAGAACACATCAAGGTACTTACTTACTAACTGAAACTTGTTGGCTAACAATGGACAATGACATTTTTGCCATTTTCCTGTCATTTAATCATTTGCAGTTCTCTGAGAGTTTCGCCTTTAATGGAGTTTACGAAAAAATTTTGTACTTTTTGTCTGTGGCGTACAAGAACATTTGCTCAGAGCTTTACTTATAAACAAATTATAAATGAAGCCAATTTGGGAGCACAATTTGTGTTTGGTAAATAGTGTGATGTGCAAGTGTGATTGCTTTTATTATAGAGACAGGCCGAACATGCAGAAAGGCAGATCCGAGATGAGTTTGAGGCGCTGCACAGGTTCCTTCGAGAAGAAGAAGCTACCAAACTCTCTGAACTCAAGAAAGAGGAGACGGAGAAGAGTGAGGCCATAATGGTGAAGATTGAGGAAATGGAAAACGAAATCGCATCCCTTACAAACACCATTAGGCATATCGAAAAGGAGATGAGCGCTCAGGATATCCCATTCCTGCAAGTATGTAATCCATTGTAAACCATCCAGTGGACATTTTTATCCCAATGTTAATAGTTAATAGCCTATTGGAGTTTATGGTGAGGTATCTGTATTCCTTTCTAGAATTACAAGGAAACCATCAAGAGGTATGTCGGCCTTCAAGAGGTTCTCTCTCAACACTAAGATACACATTACAGATATTTAAGTCTGCATCATTCATCAAGTGAATTTTTTCACCACTCTGTGCAGAACTTGGCAGATCCCCCAGGAACCGGAGATGATATCAGGGTCTTTGGTTGACGTAGCCAAACATTTAGGCTCTTTAAAATTCTATGTCTGGAAGAAGATGCTGAATATCATCCAATATAGTAAGTATACAGGATATATTCCATTCAAATGAATACATTCACAGTACGGAAAGTGGCTGTAACAGGTCATTTACAGCAAGTTGCACCTGTTTAAAATGTCCTTTGGACAGTTGCTGACCATTAGGCAATGTGATTTATTATAGTGTTTCACAGTTCACATAGGTTACATTGTACATGCCCTGTCCTGTTTTGGACGCCAAATGTGGTATTCAGTGGCATCCAAGAATAACGTTATGCTAATATGCTAATGCTAATATTGCAGTCAATGCCACGGTCCACATCATATAGTACATTGCTAACTAGCTGGTCATCTGGCATTAGTTGGCACAACTGTTGTGGAACCTTGAGTCCAGAATTTGTACTGACAAATCTTCACTATACTGAATTCTTTCCTCATAAATGGTGTTCAGAGCTTGCGTGTTTGGTTTTAGGAGCCAACAGCAAAACCTGCCTGCCTTTTCTTATGCTTGAGACGCAGTGAAATAGTTTCTTTTATGAAACACCACTGCAGTAGTGGACAGTAACAAAGTAAAATGTAATTTCTTACTGTACTTAAGCAGCTTTTTCGCATAATTGCACAAGTATTTCCACTCGGCGAGACTTGATCTTCACTACATTTCAAAGTCAAATATCATACTTTTTATTCAACCAGTCGTTCCTTTTTATTTGAGTGGATAAAAACGTAACTGGTCAAACACGCACCAAGCCACCAATCAGTGTCGAGCGCGCACTCTGTTTTGAACTTGTTTTGATTGCCGCCTGGTGGCATCTACTAATCCCCAACTTACAGTTCAGCATCAGTTCAACAGCAAGCAATTTTGAGAGAAATAAATGATGGAAGAAACTCCTGACTCAAACTTGCCACAACACCCGTGGCCTTTTTTTGTGCGAGATTTTTTTAAAGTAGTTTTTGGGCTCATGATCATTGTATTAGAAATCAATCAGTGTTTGACAAATTAATATCATTCTATTAATAGATCAGTGGTGCTGAGAATCACATTCGAGTCTTTTCACATAAACTGAGTTGATTAAGTAACAAAATGACAAAAATTGACAAAAATGATAATAGGAACATTATAGTTACAATAAATCAGTACTTTGATTTGGATTGTTCGGTGGGATTACTGTAGTCCAACGATCTTCACACTGCTAACCATTTTAGGTAAATAAATATTAAATTTAAATATTTTATGTCAAGTATGACAATGGCTTTATTGGTTTCAACTTTTCACGTTCAGCTCCCGTGACTCTGGACCCGAACACAGCAGCGAGCTGTTTCAAGCTCTCAGAGGACCTCACAACTCTTCAGTGCTGCTCCCAGATCTTCAAGCTCCCAGACAACCTGGAGCGTTTCGACGTCAGTGCAGAGATGCTGGCCGCTGAGGGCTTCCGCTCGGGCAAACACAGCTGGGACGTAGAAGTCAAAGACAACAGCTACTGGGTGATCGGGGTCGCCAGCGAATCAGTGAGGAGGAAGGGCAAGAACGTGCTGACACCGGCGCAGGGGTTCTGGACCATCCGGCTGCGTAACGGAGAGTACAAGGCTTGCACGGCACCTTGGTCCTCGCTAACTATGAATAGCAAACCGGACGTGGTAAGAGTGGTGTTAGACATGGAAAGGTCGAAGGTGACGTTCTATGACCCGAGAGAGAGGACGCCGCTCTACACTTTCACAGACATCATCTCGCCACGAGTGTTTCCCTACTTCTGCAGTGCCTGCAAGGAACATCCTCTCAAAATCCTTCCAGTGACGGTGTATATAAAAGCTGGGCATTAAACAAATCCATCCACTTTTTTGGTACAAAATGCGAAAAGGAAATTATTTATTATAACCATAAACATGAATATTAAATTTAAATATTTTATGTCAAGTACAACAATGGCTTTATTGGTTTCCACTTTTCACACGTTCAGCTCCCGTGACTCTGGACCTGAACACAGCAGCTGTGATGTTTCTAGATTACCTTATTTCCCTAATATTCAATATTAGTTCTTTAAAAAAAAATTTTTGTTCAACTTTTTGACTTCTGGATTGTTCACTAAATCATGACCTTGTAATAAATGATCAATTGTAAAATACAAATATATTTTCTTTTTTCCCCCCTCACTCATTGCACTGTACTTGATCAAAATAATTCAACATGCTTCTAGACCTGAAATATTCCCATAATTTCAAAGATACACTATTTTGGCAAAAATATGTTGACATACAAATCTTTGGTTCATGGTTTTATGTATTTTTTGAACAGATTGTTCCACAGTTAGTCGAGATTTGTTGCTATAAAAACCTCCATCCTTCTGGGAAGATGTTCCACTAGATCCTGTGGAGATTTGTGTCAGATTCAGCCACAACGGTGTTAGTAAAGTCAGGTACTGATGTAGGTGAGGTGAGGAGGCCTGGGGGTGCATTCAATGTGTAAAATTCATCCCAAAAGGTGTTCAATAGGGTTGGAGATCTATAGCAGGAGATCATCCACTCCAATCTATGTGAAGCATATCTTCATGGAGATGGCTTTGTGCACAGAGGCATTGTCATGCTGGAAAAGATTTTGATCCGCATCCAGAAATTGTATATTTGAGGAAGAACCACATATGGCTAGTAAGTCAGGGGTCCCAATACTTTGGTCTATATAGTGTATCATAGTGGGAAAAAAACAAATTTACAAATATCCCCATGTGACTGATCTAATTTGCTATTTTTTCTTTAAGAAGTTTTTGCAGCTGTTTTTTTCTTTTGGTTCTTCCCAGAAACAAGCCAAATCACATCTGCTCAAATTGGCCATTTGTTCTCTAAAGCAAAAATGTAAATTAGAAAATGAATCTACTTACAATTGCAGGTAGCCAAGACTGAATATCAACATATCAAATGTTTTGGGGGAAAAAAAAACCTACGTTGTTGCATACAAAAAAGAGGAAACATGACCATGTCTTAAAAACCATAAAAAGTTTCCACACTTTTAAAAAACACACACTGTGTAGACATGTACAGTGTTTTAAAATGCACAAACCCAATGGATGTTTAGAACGATAAAAAATGTATGCAAAACATTTCTAATTATTCAAATTTGTTATTAATAGCAAAAATAAATGTTAAAAACTAATATTGTAGCAAATGTTACAATAAGTCAAGAAAGCAAGTGTTTTAGTTTTTTTTTTTAAATAGTGTTTATTTGAGCTCAGTTCACATCATATTAGAAAAAGGACGAGTGTCAGGGCTGATGACCCACAGAGTGTAACAGAAGAACACGAATGTTCAAAGCAAATGATATTACAATGGATAATTATTTACTTAGACAGTCAGGAATTCGAGAAAAGACGTTAAGGCACTTTGTGTTAGATGTCTTTTAAAATCTCCATCTACAGTCATTAAAAAAAATCTCATCAAACACACGGTCAGTGCGGAAAACATCATCGATGTTAGTGTTTGGCAACCCAGATAGGGTTTTTTTTATTATTATTACTATTATTATAAAAAAAATCTATAGACTTTGTTTTTAGGAGGTTTTATTTATTGCTTTTAAAGTATTTGTGTCTAATACTAGTGGTAAAATGGACAAAAAAAATAAAACAAACTAAATTCATTTGTGCTGCCAGTTCTGTGTTTGTGTCACAGTATCAGTAGGAGAATAATGAGGAAAATAATAAGAAAAAAAATCAATGGCTCTGGTGTCCGGAGAATACTTCACGTCTTGTATAGGTACAGTCACGCAATCGTTTTGTTCAGCATAATTCATTAAAATAACACCAATATACAGGCAATATATGACCTCAGGAAAAAAAATTACCTCAGAAATCTTCCTTTACTAAAAAAAAAAAAAAAAAAAAAAAATCACCCCACACACCTCTCAAAATAAAAACGTTAGACAGAGCTTTTTGCTGGTAACAGATCGAGAAACCTGTTGGGGAACCCTTTAATCTAATGTGCATCCCATGCAAGAAAAAGGCACATTTTTCATGCTGTAAAAATCTTTTTTTCTCTCTAAAGTAAAAATGACCACTTTTTCAACATAGTGCTATTCAGTTAGACAGTGCTAAACGTTAAAATGTCGTCTCTAAATATTTTAGCGTTACGATCCACAGCAAGGATCCTAATTTCTTTTCTTTCATTTCGACAACTGATACCTGAAAATGCCCCGGGCTTTACCTGTTCCCCATCCTGTCTCACAGAGGTATCCTAGCTTCCACTAAGGCATTATACATTTCCCCAGTTACTGCCTCGTAACGCCCTGCTCTGGAGTTCAGGAAGTAGATCCGGTCTGATGTGATGCGGGGGTTAAATCCCTCCTTCTGTAACCTGGTCTTCTGGATTTTGAATGTACCTGTAGAGAGAGATGAAATAATGCAAATGGAGTGAACAAACAAGAAATAATGGATAACAAACATTTATGAAAAGCAAATGTTTAGTTTCCAGTGTCTGTGTTTAATATCAGTCAGAGGTGAAGCCAAAACTTCAATTAAATGCATTATTTGTAAAACGCTTTTAACAATGGAAACTGCTTAAAGCAGCTTTACAAAGATAAAGCGATAATAAAAGAATGCATAAGTTTGGTCCAGCAGATTGGTGGTGCAGTGATATAAACCAGTGACCTGCTGAACTGAAATCCGATGCCTTAACCACTGGAGCTACCACTTTCCCTTCCTGCCTCATTTCCCTTTCCAGTAAAGAAAAATTGCAAAATATAAAATCATACTGATGTTAACAATCAGATGAGTTCACATTGATAAAAATCTATTCATTATTGTAGGGCTGCTGATATCGATTATTTAAGTAATCAAATAATAGCTGATACATTTTTTTATGTAAATACAAATACATAAATTTAAAAAAATCATAAATAAAAATGTATTTCAGATTACTCTTTTAAAAAAAAAAAAAAAAAAAAAAAAAATTATATAATATATATATTCTGTGCATCCACTGGTAACCATGTTGTGGGCCTGAATTTTGGAGTTCGTGTATGAACGAGGTTCCTCTGCTTCATCTGTCTTGTTCCGTCTCCTCCATAGCTGATTGTTAGACAGTTCTCTCCAGGATTCGGAGGCTCAGTTTAATACCATGCGCTTTTATTGATTGTAGCTCATTTCATTTACAATCGGTAAAGCTTTCTGGCACCACACAGGGGGTGATGCTGCATGATTGGCTAATTAAAAATATTAAGTAGTAAATTAGCAGTAATTAAATTTTTTGTTTTTATTTTGGCGGAAACGGGTTTCCAAATGTATCTTCTCTTCGCCCCTCGCTGTTTTCTCCCCGTTCCTTCATTTCTCATTCTGGAGCGTCTTCTGTGTTACCTGTCCAGAACCCCCCCAGAGTTTAGCAGGTGGTGCGGGGCTTCCAGTGATCAATATGTATCAGTTTAAAACATCTACGAAAGTCCTACCAGGCCATATATTTTTTCTTTCTCGTGATCAGCACTAGTATTTTTTTGTGTATTCTGTGCATCAGGGAATGTCTAGAGGCAGCATCCACGTGCCCACTACCAGAAAGGGTTATTATTATTATCCAGGATGTGGGGATGATGCTGCCTCTAGAACATGCTTACACTGAATATAAAGTACCGATCACAAGGAATTAATGTTATGTTGTGATCGAAAAAAACCAAGAACGAAAAAATATCATAACGCAAGGCCTCTTAAGACTTTCGTATCTACTCAATTACCAATCATTTTAAATTCACATGTTGATTGGCTCATCTGTTTTTAAGTGAGCAGTGTACACCGATCAGAGTTCGAAACTCCTACATACAACATGCGAATGTGTCAAAATGCAGTGAGCTGTGACCGGATCTCACCTGTAGTGTCTACTTGTGGGGAGATGCGGAGAAAAACTGGCCGAGCGTACGGAGGCAACACCTTCTGGACTTCTCTGAGAAAGGATTCACAGTTAAAGTTCCCCGTGCAGTCGGCGATTGCGGCCATCCCTGCTTTTCCCTCCACACCTGTAATATGCAACATACAAATTGTGAAATCTCTTACAACTTCCCTCAGAGGTCAGTATTCATTTTAAATGTCCAACAGTTAAAATGTCTTGAAATGCTCATGTCCATTTCCAATGTTGCTCAAACAGCAGCCCGACCTGGCACAGTGACTCCATACACTGCCACGTCCGTCTGGCCCAGCAGGCTGCTTAGGGTTCCTTCCACTTCAGTAGTGGAGACGTTTTCACCCTTCCAGCGAAACGTGTCCCCACCACGGTCCCGGAAGTACATGTAGCCCAGTTCATCCATCACCAAAACGTCACCTGAGGTCACAAAAGATGCAGCACAATACCTATAATAATGAAGCATAGTCAGACATTCATCAGCTCCTTTCTTTGCAGTGTTCTATAGGGGAGACACTGAATAGTGGAAGATTCGATGCTTCGGTAGGAGGAGCCTGAAGTGTTATAAAATGAGGATGTGTGTTATGTGAAAAGAAAATCTTTAAATAAATATTTTTCTGTGTGTTAATAAATCCAATCCCCCATGACAGATTTAAGTTAAACTTTTCATGATCCATGACCGACACAGGAGCATCTCGACAGCAAGGATATTAAATATGTAGTAATGTCAGGGAAATCATGTCTGTAAAGGTATATTCTGTTCCAATTTAATTCTGTAAATAAATTTAATTCGATTTGCCCACATGCGAAATGCAAATCCTGTGAATTCTCTTTACATTCCACCTTTAGAAGGTCACAGTGACTCACCTGACAAGTAGGCGGAGTCGTTTTTCTTGAAAACATTGTAGGCGATCTTCTTCCTGGTGGCCTCCTGATTGGCGTAGCCGTCGAAGCGACGCAGGGGATCCTGCTGGTTGATTTTACCCACCAGCAGCCCGGGTTCTCCTGAGAATATTGGGTACATTCGGTTTATAGTTAAAAATAAATGCTATATTTCTAAATAGTACAACAAGCAGCATAACATGAGGTGTCCTCAACATCTCTCTCTCTCCTAACATGTTTTTTTTTCTGATCGATTCTTGAACTAAGGCATTTTCAGTAAATGTACAACAACATTCTGGTTATTCATTTTAGCCAGAGGGATTTTTTTATTCCTGAACTTTATACTGACTGCACACATTAAGGTCTAAGTGACTTTATTTATAGTTCTCAGCGTATATAGCTTTTTGTTTTTAGATAAAATAACTTTTTGTGCTATTAATGTGATTTGGATTAAACCCCATTTAGGAGGAAAACTACAAGTAACTATGGAAACCTGACAACCTTTCACGTTCCGGGTCTGGTGCGCCCTCTATTGAGTAAAGTTTTTTACGTACAAAGATAAGTAAGCAAATTGCGTAGCGGCTGACCGCACAGCTGCATTTGCAGTCTTATCATAAATCTACAGACTTGCACTTAGTCTGGAAAACTCACCTGGTTGACATGGAACACAAAGTCCATCCTTGTTCCTCACCAGCTCCATGTTCTCCTCGTTTACCTTCACTAGGCGGATGGGGTAGACGCTCGGCAAAATCATGCTGATGAAACCACACGATCCAATCTGCACATAAGAGTCGCATAGCAAATGTATGAAAATAGGGTTGCCAGGTATGAAAAAATATTCATTGTGATATATATATATATATATATATATATAGGGAGTGCAGAATTATTAGGCAAATGAGTATTTTGACCACATCATCCTCGTTATGCATGTTGTCTTACTCCAAGCTGTATAGGCTGGAAAGCCTACTACCAATTAAGCATATTAGGTGATGTGCATCTCTGTAATGAGAAGGGGTGTGGTCTAATGACATCAACACCCTATATCAGGTGTGCATAATTATTAGGCAACTTCCTTTCCTTTGGCAAAATGGGTCAAAAGAAGGACTTGACAGGCTCAGAAAAGTCAAAAATAGTGAGATATATTGCAGAGGATGCAGCAGTCTTAAAATAGCCAAGCTTCTGAGCGTGATCATCGAACAATCAAGCGTTTCATTCAAAATAGTCAACAGGGTCGCAAGAAGCGTGTGGAAAACCAAGGCGCAAAATAACTGCCCGTGAACTGAGAAAAGTCAAGCGTGCAGCTGCCAAGATGCCACTTGCCACCAGTTTGGCCATATTTCAGAGCTGCAACATCACTGGGTGCCCAAAAGCACAAGGTGTGCAATACTCAGAGACATGGCCAAGGTAAGAAAGGCAGAAAGTCGACCACCACTGAACAAGACACACAAGCTGAAACGTCAAGACTGGGCCAAGAAATATCTCAAGACTGATTTTCTAAGGTTTTATGGACTGATGAAATGAGTGAGTCTTGATGGGCCAGATGGATGGGCCCGTGGCTGGATTGGTAAAGGGCAGAGAGCTCCAGTCCGACTCAGGCGCCAGCAAGGTGGAGGTGGAGTACTGGTTTGGGCTGGTATCATCAAAGATGAGCTTGTGGGGCCTTTTCGGGTTGAGGATGGAGTCAAGCTGAACTCCCAGTCCTACTGCCAGTTTCTGGAAGACACCTTCTTCAAGCAGTGGTACAGGAAGAAGTCTGCATCCTTCAAGAAAAACATGATTTTCATGCAGGACAATGCTCCATCACACCGTCCAAGTACTCCACAGCGTGGCTGGCAAGAAAGGGTATAAAAGAAGAAAATCTAATGATATGGCCTCCTTGTTCACCTGATCTGAACCCCATTGAGAACCTGTGGTCCATCATCAAATGTGCGATTTACAAGGAGGAAAACAGTACACCTCTCTGAACAGTGTCTGGGAGGCTGTGGTTGCTGCTGCACGCAATGTTGATGGTGAACAGATCAAAACACTGACAGAATCCATGGATGGCAGGCTTTTGAGTGTCCTTGCAAAGAAAGGTGGCTATATTGGTCACTGATTTGTTTTTGTTTGGTTTTTGAATGTCAGAAATGTATATTTGTGAATGTTGAGATGTTATATTGGTTTCACTGGTAAAAATAAATAATTGAAATGGGTATGAATTTGTTTTTTGTTAAGTTGCCTAATAATTATGCACAGTAATAGTCACCTGCACACACAGATATCCCCCTAAAATAGCTAAAACTAAAAACTACTTCCAAAAATATTCAGCTTTGATATTAATGAGTTTTTTGTGTTCATTGAGAACATGGTTGTTGTTCAAATTAAATCCTCAAATAAAATTAATCCTCAAAAATACAACTTGCCTAATAATTCTGCACTCCCTGTATATATATATATTAGGGATGTCAATTTCGACAAATTCTCATGATCGATCGTCGATTAAATTAACGATCAATTAATCGATTAATCGTTAACCTTCATACTGCAAGATGCGTCTACAGTAGTTATCGCATGAATTATTGTGCAATGACACTAAAAACGAAAGTGTCCTTCCACAAAGGAAAGGGTTTTTACTGTAAATAAAAGGCTAGTAGGATTATAAAATGAATCGATTGATCATTTCATATAATTATTTAATTCAAATACAATGACTAATATAACGCAGTCTCAGATGCACTCTGGCATATGAGCTGAGCGAAGCGGAGTGGTAATATTTCCTTAAGAGCGCAGAGCGCCTTTCTGAAGATTCCACTCCGCTCGCTCAACCCAGTTCATAATCCAAGCGTTCTAAGTGCATTTTATCTTGTGTGTGCTTTTCACATGCTTTATAATCCATGTGTATTTTGTAAAGATCAACGCAAATTTCATCTCGTGTGAGTGTGTGCGTTTGTGTTTTAATGAGCCTATTTTGAATATTCTATTGAACAACAACGCCAGCTATTTTCACGGAAATAAAGTGAATGAAAATCAAATACACTTTTTCAGTTTTTGCATTTTAGGAATGTTTGCTAAGGATAGATTAATATATTTAATACATTTTAATTAATACAATTAATACAATTAAGAAGAATTAAAAAATAGTTTGGAAACATAATAATTGCTATTTATCAGCATGCATAATTTTAGACAATTATAAAAGAATTTTGGTACAAACAGTAAACAATTAGGCATACTAGAAAAACTTCATGTCGGAGCTGGAACTGGTTTACGGCGAGCGTCAGCGGAATATTAACGGAGCGCTTGCTCGGGCGGTTAGCGACTAAATGCAGCTAAAATGGAGGTTATTGTTGGCTGTGTTGAATCAAATCCTGTCCCGGAAACCGCTGGATGCACTTTTTTCAAATGATATATCATGGTGCTCGTTGATGAATTATATTTTAAAACACAGGCACAATGTTTGCAATTAACATTATCACCATTTGAAATAAAATGAGCCCAAACAAAACTCTTGCGTGCTCGCTTCATTTTCCTTCACAACTGCTGTACTTTACATGTTTTGGCATAAGCCGCGTGCGTCGTCCTCTTTTGGCGGTTGGCAAACCAGCTAGCTGCCTACGTCTCAAACTATGCACGTTAATGGTGATCATGCTTAATCGACCGTCGATAAGGTTTATCGATTAAAATATTTATCGACAATTAATCGATCGTCGATTAATTGTTGACATCTAATATATATATATATATATATATATATATATATATATATATATATATATATATATATATATATATAAACTAATGTGTAGAACAGGTTTAATAAGGCATTATAACACCAATGCTAGAGGTCTGTTCAAAACATTGCAAAAGAAGGCAAAACATTTAATGTAAAAATATTTCCACAAAACATAAGTGATAAGTAAGAGGAATCCTGCAAACCTGGCAACCCTGAACACATGCCACAAACTACACTTGTGTCATGAGCTGTGGTTGTGCTTATATGGGTTTTATGAATAAAAACTGTCACAGCATGACATACAGTTTATGATGATTGTTACGGAGTTGCTCTAGAGCCTGACCTTGCCGTTCATGTTGGCGATGCTGCAGTTACACTCTGTAGCTCCGTAGAACTCGCCGATTTGTTTAATGCCGAATCGCTGAGTAAAGGCCTCCCAGACGCTGGGGCGGAGCCCATTACCTACAGCCAGGCGCACACGGTGCCCACGCTCGGATGAGCGCACGGGCTGAGACAAAAGGTAACGGCAGATTTCACCGATGTACTGCACAACCTAGAGGAACATGGGGAGATCAAGCAGAGCGATTAACATCACACTGCAACACAAATCTGTGGTTTAATCAGCTAAAGTAGGAAGCAGGCAGCTCCACAAATACTGCACTAATAAATACTACTGCTACTTTTAGTAGTAATAGTACTACTTCTACTTTGACTACTTTGGCATTTACTTTTAACATTACTATTGGTATTGCTACCGTTTTTACTACTATTACTAGTGTGAGTATCTATTAATACTACTGCTATTAAAACTAATCCTACTTTTAATACCACTGCTATTAAAACTAATCCTACTGTTAATACTACTGCTTTTAAAACTAATCCTACTATTAATACTACTGCTTTTAAAACTAATCCTACTGCTTTTAAAACTAATCCTACTTTTAATACTACTGCTATTAAAACTAATCCTACTGTTAATACTACTGCTTTTAAAACTAATCCTGCTATTAATACTGCTGCTTTAAAACTAATCCTACTGCTTTTAAAACTAATCCTACTTTTAATACTGCTGCTATTAAAACTAATCCTGCTGTTAATACTGCTGCTGTTAAAACTAATCCTACTTTTAATACTGCTGCTATTAAAACTAATCCTGCTGCTTTTAAAACTAATCCTGCTATTAATACTGCTGCTATTAAAACTAATCCTGCTATTAATACTGCTGCTATTAAAACTAATCCTACTGCTTTTAAAACTAATCCTGCTGTTAATACTACTGCTGTTAAAACTAATCATGCTGTTAATACTGCTGCTTTAAAACTAATCCTACTTTTAATACTGCTGCTATTAAAACTAATCCTACTGTTAATACTACTGCTTTTAAAACTAATCCTACTGTTAATACTACTGCTATTAAAACTAATCCTACTTTTAATACTACTGCTATTAAAACTAATCCTACTGTTAATACTACTGCTATTAAAACTAATCCTACTTTTAATACTACTGCTATTAAAACTAATCATACTGTTAATACTACTGCTTTTAAAACTAATCCTACTTTTAATACTACTGCTATTAAAACTAATCATACTGTTAATACTACTGCTTTTAAAACTAATCCTACTGTTAATACTACTGCTATTAAAACTAATCCTACTGTTAATACTACTGCTTTTAAAACTAATCCTACTGTTAATACTACTGCTTTTAAAACTAATCCTACTGTTAATACTACTGCTATTAAAACTAATCCTACTTTTAATACTACTGCTATTAAAACTAATCATACTGTTAATACTACTGCTTTTAAAACTAATCCTACTATTAATACTACTGCTATTAAAACTAATCCTACTGTTAATACTACTGCTATTAAAACTAATCCTACTGTTAATACTACTGCTTTTAAAACTAATCCTACTGTTAATACTACTGCTTTTAAAACTAATCCTACTGTTAATACTACTGCTATTAAAACTAATCCTACTTTTAATACTACTGCTATTAAAACTAATCATACTGTTAATACTACTGCTTTTAAAACTAATCCTACTATTAATACTACTGCTATTAAAACTAATCCTACTGCTTTTAAAACTAATCCTACTGCTTTTAAAACTAATCCTACTGTTAATACTACTGCTATTAAAACTAATCCTACTTTTAATACTACTGCTTTTAAAACTAATCCTACTGCTTTTAAAACTAATCCTACTATTAATACTACTGATATTAAAACTAATCCTACTTTCAATAATACTGCTATTAAAACTAATCCTACTTTCAATACTACTGCTATTAAAACTAATCCTACTGTTAATACTACTGCTATTACTTCTATTAACACTGTAATATTACCACTTATTAGCGGTACTGCTATTAGTTCTAATTCTCCGAATACCAGTATTACTTCTAATTCTACTAACACTCGTTACCTTTTCTATGACTATTATGACTATTCCTACTAATTATACTAATGCTCTTGCTTCACTAACTGCGAGTTTGTATTACTACTATTACAAGTACTAATGTTAGTACTATTTCTTATACTATTACTAATGCTCTTGCTTCACTTATTGCTTTAAATAGTACTTTTACTAGTTTTACTACTACTGCTACACTATTATTAATGTTCTTGCTACACTCAGTACTACAGTTCGTACTATCACTATGACTACTATCACTACTACTAATGTTGCTACTACTTATAATATTACCAATGCGCTTGCTTCACTAAGTGCTAACTAGTATTACTGCTATTATTTTTAGATGTACTCTGGTTACTACATATTCTTTTACTAATGCACAGTTAGGACTATGACCACTATTATACATTTTTATTTGTCACATACACATACATAAAGCAATATAATATACAATTAAAAAAAAAAATAATAATAATGTAAAAATAAATAAAACAAGTATAAAAATAAATTAAAATATAATCTGACTATAAGCATAAGTATGAATAATATATATAATATACACACACACACACACACACACACACACACACACACACACACACACACACACACACACACACACACTAGTAATAGTATTAATACTTATACTAGTACTACTATAGCAGTTGCTACACTAGTCAGTTAGGTACTACTTTCACTAGTATCAGATCACTCACTATTAACGTTACCACTACAGGTCAAACAGAGTGTAAAACAAGCAAAGAATATGTGTGAGGACTCGATCAAAATAATCCGGTTGTTCTTTTTTAAGGTTTCTGAAGTTATTTAATGCTAAGGTTAGGAAACCACACTCTGGGATTTCACAGTGAAATGCAGAATGTAACTTTAACAGTGACCAGGCCTAAACCTTGAGGAACTCCTCGCCTGATCCTTGTCTGGCAGTAAAATACAATTACATTACAGTAAATTACAATTGTCAATAGACACAAAAGTAAAATGGTGGCGCAGTGGTTAGTGTTCGACTTCTGATCAGAAAGATGTGAGTTCAAATCCTTTCACCTAGCTACTACTGCTGGGCCCTTGAGCATGGCCCCTAACCCTCAACCGGTCTTGATCAACTGTACCGGCTCGCTAAATTACACTCTCTAAAGTCGATTTGGAGCAATTTTTCACTTCATAAATGACTTTTCACAGGGGGTCGCAAAATGATTGTGCAATTATGCACAGTTCTTATGTGACGTGTTTCTGGAGAAGAAAGTACTGATTCAGTAAAAAGCAATCTTCAGCCAGCTAGCTAGCTTGTTATTTCACTTACATTTACAATTGCGGCATTTTGGCAGACGCCCTTATCCAGAGCGACTTACAACTGAGCAGGGGATGGTTTTAGGGCTTTGCTCAAGGGCCCAGCAGTGGCAGCTTAGTGGTGGTGGGATTTGAACTTGTGATCTTCTGATCCAAAGCCCAATGCCTTAACCACTGAGCTACCACCTCCTCATTTCTGATGTGACGGCTGCTTTCGTCACTATGCCCCTGACTCTGAGAAAGCTTGGAATGCTAAATCTAAAAATTGTATTAATAACTCAAATCAATAATATCAAATCAGTGACTTACAGTGCAGTTGTATTTAATGCAGTCTTCCCAGAAGCGGCTAGCTGAGAACTTCTTCTTCACCACCACCGTCAGTCCGTTGATTAAACACTGGCCAACACCAATTATATTACCTAGAAAATAAATAAATAAATAAAAGTTTTAATAAAGATAATCCTTGATTTAATTGTTTATCTCTGTTTTTCCCCCCAAATTATTTTTTTATATATTATACAATTTACATAAATCTAAAACAACAATAAGATGAGCTGAAGCATCCAGGCATTATTTAGAGAGCAAACAGTGGTCTGGAGTGATATCTATAATGGAACGTCCTGCCCAGTCACCGCACCTAAATCCCATTAAACTGCTCTGGGATGAACTGGATCATAAAAAAAAATCTCCAACTAGTGAAAAACAACGTTGCCAAGTTTTACAAGAGGCACGGCGAAGTGTTTCAGCTAAATGTTAGGAGAAACAAACTGTCTGAATGCCAAAAACCCGTGCAGCTCATTCATTCTGAGGGAGGATTTTTCAATAAAAAAAAAAAAATTAGAACATCTGGACATATTTGTTTGGTCAAAATTAAATTGTTGCATACTTATACCTTAACATTACCTAGCTGGTTGCATACAAACAAAAGGCACATGCACGTGTCTCTCAAAAACCATAAAACACTGTTTCCTAACTTTTGACAGGTGCTGTAACTTGTAATATCAAGTTCATTTATAATTTAATATCATTTGAAATGTTTAGTTTAATATTACAAATAACAGTTTAGTACACAATTTAAAATACCGGTAATTGTACTAGTTTTTAATGTAAATCAATTATTTACATTCTTTAATGTAAAAATAAATAAATAAATAAATAAATAAATAAAATAAAAATTTAAAAAGTGTGAAAAACCAAACCAAACTTGTGCAAGTGCAGTGTGAATCCTGTGTTATGATTCAGAGTGAAACTTTACTGACTGGACATTTACTGTGCGGCGGCTTCAGGGTTTAATCCTGAATAACTGACAGAACAATGAACAGATGGTGTAATGCACGAACACTCCTCTGTCGAATAAATTAAACCGTGTACTGTTGAATTACACTGGCACACCCTGCAGCTCTTTTCTACTTATAGATAAACAACTTGTATTAAAAATGAATCTTTCATAACATTTCCCTCGGTTCCCCGATGTTAAACATTTTACACACCTCCAGAGTCTAAATCTTATTATGTAATGCTTTGTTTGTTCATTTATTGTTTCTGGTGATTTTTTCCTGTTTACCTGCTGAATGATAGAGAGGTAAGCAGTCGTACACGATGTCGTCTGGCTTCATGCCGAATGCATAATACCCAAAAGCGGCCATTCTAAAATACCTTTAAAAGTAAGGAAAACACACACACACACACACACACACACACACACACACACACACACACACACACAATGTACAACATTTATAAACTTTAAATAACTCAAGAAACACAAATTCAGGCATGTCTGAATTTTAAAGGGCGTATGTGGAACACGTACCGACTGTGCACAATTATAGCAGCTTTGGGAAGTCCGGTTGTACCGGAGGTATAAATGTAGAACAAACGATCTGTAGACAAAAAAAACAAACAAACAAAAACAAAAAAACAGCATGAGTATGAGGGGCCTTGTGCACTGATGATCCCATGTAATGTCCCAATTGTACACAACAGTATACATGTCTTTAGATGCTATAGTAATATATACATATACACACATTTAATTAAAAAAATAAATAGATTCTAAAAAGCATCCCAGGAGGACTGAAAACACTTTCTTATCCTGCAGTCTTGGGAACTTTTTTAAATAGAGCTCAATGCCTTTGGAAAGAACAGAAGGGCCTCATGGACCAACGCCAACCGTGTACGTGAACGAGACTAATGAGGAGAGGTTTGGTTTGTGGTGATCAGTACACTTTAAATCTGAGATATTGTTTTTTCCTTGTATATAGAATTTCCCTGTGGTCTAGAACTAATGTTCAAGCAAAACATGTAACCTACATAAGTTTAAGGACCAAAAAACGATTTTTTAGTGCAAATTTATCATCTGAAAGCACACATTCAGCTGTTTGTAGAGCTTTGCTGATTTCTTACTGAAAGGACATGGATTTTTTTATTGTAGTACTGTACTTAATTAGACAGACAACAGTAAAAAAAAAAAAAGATTTAATATAAATTTTAAATAAACCACACTTAATAAATTAAATTATATCAATTAATTCATTCACATTTCGAAAACTGGAAACAAAGTATGCAATTTTTTATATTACAATATTCATAACTGTAATATTTAGAAATCCCATACTCAGGTTCCGCAAATTTAAAAAAAAATTTATTTACTGATTTTTTTGCTGGGGGCTTTAGGTTTCTGAGAATGGTTTAAAATTAGCATCCAAAATATTATTTATCACAAAATCATAGGATCATAAAAATCTTATTTTGTATTATATTAGTATTTCATTTTATATATTTATAATTATACCTAAAGTTCAGCTAATCATTTGTCCTCATCATGACTTCGAAACTACAATATTGGCAATGGTGAAAAATGCTTTTATACACAGTGTCAATTCAGACAAACTGCTAAAATTCACTTCACCGCTGTGACTTTTATAAACACTTGGAGCGAAGCTGTGAAGGCGTACGAGCTGCTCACCGCTGAAGCCCTTAGATGGGGTGCAGGAAGGAGGGTGACGTGGTGCAGACGCCAGCAGCGGGTCGAAAGGTTGAGCTTTGAGTGAGGCCATGTGATCAGGACTCAGCTCTCCGGTGCAGAAGAGAGCCATTGAGTCACTCAGAGAGGATCTCACCTCCGACACGGCTACAGAGAGACACGGCAGAACAGATGATTAAAAACTGAAGAGGGAAACAGACGTGATTGCACACATTATATACATTCAAATCCCAAATAATTCTCGTTGTATAAATATTAAATGTTAATTCGACGTTTAAGGAATGAGTCTCAGAACTTTTTAAATCTATAACTTAGCCACATAGCAAGCAGAGGATTTATTTTGTATTAATAACTCCCAGATAACTTTTGATTCCATTTTAAATGCAACTATAAATGGATAAAAAAAAAATTCTATCATTATTTGACAACTATATATTTGAATTGTAATTTGCCAACAGCTATAAAATACAAAATAAATCAGATATATATTATTAAATATATATATATTTTTTCTGATATAATACTGTGTGTATAATATATATATATATATATATATACACACACACACACACACACACACACACACACACACACACACACACACACACACACACACACACATACACACTGTAAAGACATTCAGTATTCCGTGAAGTTACAAGAGATTGATCAATAGGAAAGCAAATGATATAAATAAATATTACCATTTACATAAATCAGAAAGTAGGCCAAGAATACTTCATAATTAAATACCAGATTTTGAAGTTTATTTCCCTGAAGGAAGCAAAACTAAATTTTTTATTCCACTATTAAAACCAGAATACTTTATTCATCCCCAGGGAAATTGTAAAAATTGTGAAATCTTATTTCAATATACATAAATGTTTAGCAGCTGTGAAGCACATGGTAGAAAAATCAGACTAATCTATAGCACACCTTACCATCAGCAAGCTCCGCCCCAAAAACAAGCGCCCGTGATCTCGACACGCCCAGGCAGTGCATTAGAGAGTCTCGCCTCAGGTTAAAGTTGATGAGCGCCGACTCGATGCCGATTTTAGCCAGGCCGAGCCACAGAGCCACCTGCAGAGGTCTGCTCTCCATCAGCAGAGCCACCACATCCCCCGAGCCCCAGCCCTGACCCAGAGCCCACTGAGCCACGCCGTTGCTCAGCTGGTCCAGCTCGGAGAAGGTCCATGTTTCTCCTGTGACCTCGTACACCAGGGCGGGTTTGTCCGGGTGCCGTGCAACAGTCTGGGTGAAGATGGAGGGGATGGTGCTGCCATTATGCATGTGACGCCACAGCACCAGCTTCACCCTCAGGAGCACCAGGACACCACTGGAGTGGAAAGATAAAGACAAGACGTTGATGTGAAATAAAAAGCGGTGAACATCTCAAGAGAAGAAGTCAGCTAATGAGAAGGCAACGAGCAAAAACATGGATTTATTTTTACACTTTGAAGAAATGTCCCACCTTAAATAAACTTTTTTTCACGTTTGATGTATTTATTAAAACAAAACTTGTCTGAAGGGATTTTGTGCTATAAAAATGGCTCATGTGACACCTACAATGTAACATGTCGTACCTAGTAACAGGTAACCACCCTATACACACTACAGAAACAAAAGTATTGGGACACATGACCTTCCCAATCATATATGTGCTTCTTCCTTAAACTGTTGGAGGCACATAGATGTCTTTGAAAGCTGCAGCATGAAATTTTACTTTAACTTAAACTAGGAGACCCAAACTTGTTCCAGTATGATGATGCTCCTGTGCACAAAGCTCTAGCTCCATGAAGATCATCTTTACATAGATTGGAGTGGAAGATATCCTGCCATAGAGCTCCGACTCAACCCTATTGCACACCTTTGGGATGAATTTAAGATGATTTTATCACACTGACTGAACTCGAGGCCTCCTCATCTCAACAACATCAACACCCGTCTTAATTAACACAATTGTGGTTGAATGAAGCTTGCACAAATCTCCACAAAAAATCGAGTGGAACATCTTCCCAGAAGAAGTTATTATAATAGCAAATAAGGATTAAATGTGTAATGGGATGTTTTGAAAAGAAGCACAAACCAATCTTTTGGTCAGGTGTCCACAAACTTTTGTCCATATTGTGTATATCACCAGATTATAAAAATGTATTAGTAATGAGGAGGTTGGTTATTTTTACTGTATGAATTTGCCTTCAAGCATCAAATCCATTTGAAAGTAGGACGCATCTGCTAAACATCTCACAAATACTTCTGGGACTCGCATATCATGTCTTTACACCTTCATAAAGGGAAATAAATGTGCCATGATCTTATTATAGATATTAGTGTAATCACAAGGCAGGGATTTAATCTCAGCGTTAAGACTCGGGGGTTCAAGCCCAGGGGGTCCCATTGTTGGGACACGCAAAAAAAGTATTTCAATGTGCTGTAAAAGTACATGTGTCAAGTAAAAAGCACCTTTTTTTTCCCACTTTTCATTCATAAATGATAAAGAATTTATTAATTATGTACAGTTGAAGCAAAACAACCTGTGATGCTGCTGCTGTCTCCAAGCAGACAGACCGAGATCAACTGACAGCGGCAAGAAAAACTTCCCGAGATGGTATGAGGAAGAAACCTTGAGAGGAACCAGACTCAAAAGGGAACCTTAACATCATCCGGGTGACACCGTCTATTCATGTGGAATCTCACCTGACTAAAGAAGGGCATGGTGGAAGTGACGGCACCAGGGTTCAAATCTGACCGGCTAAACGTAAACGCAAATCCGAACAGATTTCAAGTGTTTAGTAGGTTTTATATATATATAAAAAAAGCAGTAAAATAAAAGCTATTTGGCTCAATTTTTGTTTTCATTCAGATCATTCACCACTTTGTTGAGGTGCAACAGCAACACACACACACACACACACACACCATCCTGTGCACGGCTTGTCAAACAAAGGCGAGTTAATAAAGACCACAATGAACGCAGCAGAGTGTAACAGCATAAGCGAGATTATCATAAGTGGATCTGAAAGAAATGAAATGATCTAAAAAGATATATTCTCCAGCACAATGTGAGAGAAACAAATACCACATGAGGGTGTTAGGACATGAGACGTCTATATTTATTAAATCTATTTAATCTATTGAGGCGCATGCAGCGATAATAATGAGTACATCACAGAGAAACTAATGAGTGAGAAGGTAATAATCACACCCCCTCTGCTGAATTAAAAATGAGAATTATATTAGTGTTATCGCAGGGTTTTGCAGGGCAGTGTATGCTCAGTCGTAAAGGCTCTGGTTTAATCATTGAAAAATCCTGTTGGGCCCTTCAGCAAGGCCCTTAATCCTCTCTGATCCTAGGGCTGTTGTATCCTGACTGACCCTGCACTCTGTCTTCTAAGTGAGATTTGTGAAGGAAAAAAATTTCTCCGCACCGACCTTCATAAGTCAGTGTACAGCTGTGCAACTGGTGCTATTTTGCCCATGTGCGTTACCACGTCTGCTATTCTGACCACGAAACCTGTTTCTCGCCGGAAACAAAGCAATCTCACTTCCATCACCCAACAACATGCCAGATTTGGGTCCTTTGGACATTGACCTCTTCCCGAAGATGAAGATCCGGCTCAAAGGTCGCCGTTTTGACAACATTGCGGAGATCCAGCACGAATAGCATAAGGTGCTTTCTTGTAAAGAGTTAGTCTTAAAACTTTGATACCACCTCGTATATGTAAAATGTTTCTTTCTTTACTGCCTGAATACTGGATTCTGATTGGCTAGAAGGTGTGTGTTCAACCCTAATATGATTTTAATGCAACAATGCGATATTGTGATCTACTCATATATTACAGCTGTATCACTGAGGATATCATTTTCATCCCAACACCCACCATGGGGCAAAAAACGGCTTTATATTATATTTTTTATGAAACTGTACAGTGATGCTGCAGATAATCTCTCTGAAGAATCAACTTTCAGAAATGAGACCTTTTGAGACTTATTCAAGGGACAACATTGAGGAACGCAAGTCAGGACATGAATGTTCAGCATGCCAGCTACAGCACATAACACACACACACACACATTCATTACATGATGGACATGACTGTACATGCAGTACAAGTTAATAAATGCCACATGTAAATCTGGAGGAGAAAAACACTATATATTCAAAGGTATTTGGACACCCATGTGGTTCTTTTCTCAAACTGTTGCTTCAAATTTCGAGGCACAATTGTATAGAATGTCTTTGGATGTGGTAGCATGAAGACTTTTGATCACATGAACTAGTGGAAGATCTTGAGTTGCCTCATATAGAGCTCTGACCTAAACAATACTGTACACCTTTGAGATTAATTTGAATAGAAAGTACACCAAATTCTAGTGATTATTATCTCACACAAATCTCCACAAAATCTAGTGGACCATCTGCCCAGAAGAGTGGAGATTATTATAACAGTAAACAGGGACTAAATGTGGAATGGAATGTTCAGAAAGCACATACCAATTTTATGGTCAGGTGCCCAAAAACTTTTGTCTATATTTTGTATCACTACATGGGTTAATCTTTAGATAAATAATTCAGGAGGGGGGTGGAATGCTGAAGACCTGTTTTTCCCCCAATTATAAACCAATCACCACTGTTTCTCCACAATAAAGAACCACCGATCACCACTGTTTCACCACAATAAATAACCACCGATCACCACTGTTCCTCCACAATAAATAACCACCGATCACCACTGTTCCTCCACAATAAATAACCACCGATCACCACTGTTTCACCACATTAAAGAACCACCAATCACCACTGTTCCTCCACAATAAATAACCACCGATCACCACTGTTCCTCCACAATAAATAACCACCGATCACCACTGTTTCACCACATTAAATAACCACCGATCACCACTGTTTCTCCACAATAAATAACCACTGATCACCACTGTTCCTCCACAATAAATAACCACCGATCACCACTGTTTCACCACATTAAATACCACTGATCACCACTGTTTCTCCACAATAAAGAACCACTGATCACCACTGTTTCTCCACAATAAAGAACCACCGATCACCACTGTTTCTCCACAATAAAGAACCACTGATCACCATATAAAGAACCACCTGTTCAATCAAAGAATCACATGTTCAATCAAAGTGACTAAAACAACCACTCACCAGTTTTTCCAACAAGTTGATGGTAAACATCTAATTACTATTGATGGTTCTCAACAACTATAAACTGACCAACCCTGTCTGTTCCCAATGTAAACACTGCTCCCAACCACTAACCATTGATCAACCACCAATCACCACTATTTCACAAAAAAAATAGATTTTTCTTTATTCCCAGCAACCCATCATCAATCACCAGTTTTACAACAACTAATCCCTGATCATAAGTCTGTTCCCAATAATCACCCATCATCATTGTACTCAACATCTAACCACCACTCATGACCCAGTTTGTGTTTCATTGAACTGTTACTGTTTTATTGTTTATTTAATGAATTTATTAAATAAAACACCCCACTCATAACACAGTTCATCTCAGCCTGACCAGTCTTTTTACAGCCTGAAGTAAACAACTCATTACTGTATAATTAATTTGAGCTTTAAAAATTACAATCATTTAATTATCAAAATAATCATGACGATCAAACAATATTGCAGTTATGACGTCATCCGGTGAGCTATGATTACTTTTCTTGTAGGTTTGAGTTTCCCCCTGAAAAACATTTACAGCTCGGGGTTTGTTTAGTTGGTCGGTCTGTCGGTTGTTTTTCCAGAAGTGAAGGCGTGAACAGTGGCGTGGACGTGAGTCCCACGTGCGCGTGAGGACGCGTCGGTGCGCGTGCGGCGCAGGTACTCACTGGAGGTCTCTCCTGGCGGTGCGCGCGGCCACGTACAGGTATCTCCAACCCCCGGTGCCCAGGTACAGGCCGAGTCCGGCGGCCACGCTCCAGGACCAGGGCGCGCCTAACAGCCGGAGCAGGCCGAGAGAGCCGAGAGACACGACATAGCGCATCCTAACCAACACGAGCACGGGTAAACGCACTCGGACCGCTCTCTCCGAATGGCGACGTACACGTGAAGAGACGCGACAACACGTGAATAAAAGTCCCCAAAGAGGGAGGAGGAAGAGGTGGAGTAGTAGGAGGAAGAGGAGGAGGACAAGCGCCACTAAGAGCACCAGGATAGTGAGGACGTGCAGTCTAGAAGCCTCCAGCAGTGACAGTCACTGGAGGTGGGCATGGAATGACCTTGCTGCTGTTCCAACCTCACTGAAGTCGGCCGCAACTATGTGCACAATTAAATGACAAAAAAATAATAAGTAATTTATTCAGCACAAAAGCACATTATGACCACTTTTACTCTCTTATCGTGCTCATACACGACGTACACCCACGTGTTATTACACTTTAATATACTAATCACTATCAAGAATATGTTTTGGTATAATTGAACGCCGGGTGTAGGTCCTGAACGCTTTTCGAGGACTTGTGCACTACTTAGGGTAGGAATGAATACGCGGTTGCGCCCTACGTAGGCGGAAATGGGATTGGACAAGCAGGGGGTTCAAAATGGCCGAAGTGGAATCATGTTTTCAAATTAAAAGTCATAAATATGTAGATTAAAATCCCCAAAATTATTAGCTTAAGCCTTTAATTGTTCACATATTTATTTGATATTAAACAAGACATCATAGACAATGTGCGTAATGGTTTTAGACAGTTTGATTTTTTTTTTAACATGACGTACATTACAGCACCCCTGGAGATAAACCACCAAGCGCAGGGTTAACCACGATCCAGCACTCTTTGAGATAAACCACCAAGTGTTAAGGACCTTGCTCAAAGGCCCAAGAGTGGCAGCTTGGTGATGCTTGGGCTTGAAACCCCAGGTAGTAACCCATATCCTTCACCACTGAGCTACCACTTTCCAGCTAATGGGTTACGAGAAATCTGACTCAAACTACGTTCAAACATCCAGTCATGATGTTTTTAATTTGTGAACAAATCATTGAATTTCATTCAAGTGTATGAAAGCGCTTACCTCGCTTTATTGCACATGAGCAAAACGTAAGATGCTTCGATCTGCGTTTATTTACTTTCCGGCTCTTCAAAATGTCGTGGCAATGGCTAAAAAAAGTGTCATTGTTTTTCAAAAGCATACGTTTTCACAGTCTACACTGTGACGCAAGAAACTGCGTTTTTAAAATGTATTTACTTTGGAGATGTTTTCAAAAAGCTACGTTTTTGTCGACTGAAAACGCCGTCTCGGTGTGGACGGAAGGCCAAAACAGATATGCGTTTCCAGGCGAAAATGTATTAGTGTGGACATGGACTGAATCGCTGTAAACCACATGACTGCTTTAGTAGCTGTGAGGGAGAACACTATTGGTTGGTTCTAACCACTGAAAGATGACAAGACCTGGTGTTAAGTCTGGACGAAAATTGCAAACCGATTCTGCAACTGGTTTGTGATAGAACCATCATTTGTCAATCATTCGGGTAGGATGTACGTCTCATTGTTTCGCTGAAAGGAAGAGAGGGTGCAGCCATGCTGAGAAGAGAATGTAGCACTTTGGAGATCTGGTAATTTGGTAATATGTAATGATTGATTACGAGCTCACACGTGTCGACTGACGAATTTTAATTGATGCCAATGAACAAAATATAGAGAAACTTTAAAGCCCTTGCAGTTGTCATTTGTAAATTAAGGAAATATTCAAGTCTCTGTATGTTTTGGCGAAACATCACAAACTGGAAATTGTGTATTCGTGACTAAAATGACCAACTTGCGTAAATGAACAACGATCTGCTTAGTTTCTTTACTTGTCCATTAAAAGTTTAATATAGAATCGCACTATAAAGACTTCCACTTTAACATCAATATTCCTGTTGTACTGTATGTGACAATGGTAAACCAGCCAAAGTTCTTGCACCCCACTGAGAAGAAGTTTTTTGGGTAAAAATGCTGTAAATAATAAGTACAAAATTGTATCCCCCAAACTGTGCCTCTTGCACATTTATCCTCTGACCTCGCAAGTAAACAACAAAAAACATAAAAATGACAAATATGATGTTCATTTTTGTGTTTGCTGGAGGTTAACATGCGATTGGTCTATGTTAAGTATCCTTGAGATATCCAGTGAACCGTTAAGGAACCCTTGAACAACCTTTTTTTCTCGTCAAATATCGTTTTTGTAGGAATTTATTTTATTGACAGACATATGACAAATGGCACATTTTCTCTTAGTCATTACACACAATACAAGAAAATCATTGTTTCCAAATTAGTGTTGTTTTATTTAATTTTAGAAAGATATCATGTTTAAATTGGTTGCATTGGTTATTACTTCAATATGCATTATATGGACAAAAGTATTGGGACACGACTTTTCCAGCCATATGTAGTTCTTCTCCAAACTGTTACCACAAAATTAAGTCAAGTCAAGTTTATTTCTATAGTGCTTTTCACAACAGACATTGTCTCAAAGCAGCTTTACAGAAATCAACAGTCAAGGTGAACAATGTGCATTTATCCCTGATGAGCAAGGAAAAACTCCCTTAGATGTAATGAGGAAGAAACCTTGAGAGGAACCAGACTCAAAAGGGGAACCCATCCTCATTTGGGTGACATCAAGAGTTTGATCACAAAATTTGATCCGCACAATTGTATAGGACGTCTTTAGACGAAGTATCATGACATTTTCCCTTCACTTTAACTAGGAGACCCAAACCTGTTTCAGCATAACAACGCCAGAACCAGTGCCATGAAGATATGCTTTACATGGGTTGGGTTGGAAGATCTCCTACTATAGAGCTAGTGAACCCTGTTGACACCTTTGGGATGAATGGGAACGCTGACTGCACCCCAGGCCTCACCTCACCTACATCAGCACCTGATTTTACTAACAGTGGAGCAGAAGAGTGGAGGTTATTATAACAGCAAATGGGGACTCAGTGTGGAATTTGTTGTTCCAAAAGAAGATAGGAATCTTATGGTCAGGTGTCCCAATACTTTTGTCAATATAGAGTAATTAGTTTTGCTCATGGTCCCGACAGGGGTGCCAATCGTTTTTTTAAGTCGATTGTAGTTCAGACAGATGATTCAATAAATCAGCACTAAATATCAGAGCTAATCTTTGGGTTCCAGACCATGTTCACTTTTCTCATGAAGGCATGCATGATGCTTGTAAGATTTGGAAATGAACCAGGCTGTAAGCTGGCACACAGGAACACGATCGGGGTGAATCGCCGTTTTAATGCCACAGTAGCGATTTTAAGAGCCACTTCTGGGCCTTGTGGACATTGTGCGAGCGCAGCAAAGTCAGTGCAAATGGATTTCCTGTCGCTCCGAACTCCCACATGAGTTGCTCTGGGTTAAAATGACCCTGCTGGGCCGAAGCAGACTGCACACTCTCCGCAGCACGGCCCGTCTCAGGAGGATGTACACCCATGGGTCCAGGATCTGGTTCCAGGAGGCCATCCTCAAACCCAGCAGCAGCAGTTGCTCATAATGGGGGTCTGAGTGGGTTTCGCCTCTGTAGAACTGTCTCACTGACATGGAGATGTAAATCTGAGCAAGGGAACAAGAGAAAAAGCCCAATAACATGAACACGTTTTTATTTTTTTGAATTGGCATCTCATTACATTTTTCACACATATTGTGATTATTAGATATCTTATGTTTCAAGTCTCTCTTTTTAATGAGATATATTAAAGGGGCAATTTTTTAATTTTTAACAGCATAGATCATATAGAGAAATATTAAAGAGGCAGTTTGTCATTCTTAAACCTGTTTCTGTGGATATATTTAACACTTTCTCTCTCTCTCTCTCTCTCTCTCTCTCTCTCTCTCTCTCTCTTTTAAAGGGCCAGTTAGTAACTTTTCAGGCTTTTTAAAATGTATTTATATTAGGTGCATTACTGGGGCAGTGTGTGGTTTTTATTATATATAATATATATAATAATTTATTATAAAATATATTTTTTATTATATGCATTAAATATTTATCCCACTCTTTCTTATAGTTTGCAAGTTTTTACTGTGTTTCTAGATGCATTAAAGATCTATTTTTTTCTATAAACAAATTTTATCTAATGTTTTCTATTTGTTCTATTTTTCCATGATGAGTGTTTCTATAATTGTTTTATATGATGCATTAAAGGGGCAGTCTGTAATTTCTTTTTTTTTTTTCTTTCTTTTTTTTTTTTTAAACAGTGCTTTGGTGGTTTTTGTTTTTTTACAAAGTGGATTTGCCTGATTGATGATCACATAACTGTGTAATAGTATACTATATTTTGGGATATTTGCCCCATTTCTTGTCATGCCCATATATGTTTTTTAATAATGTAATTTTTATCTTGAACATTGAAAATATCTCTGTTTCTATCTTGAAAATATGCAACCCATGGGAACTTAGAGGCAGCAGGGGAAACTTTACAAATTTCATACTGCTTCATCAATTTTATATTTATTTGATACACTTACGAGAAAGGGACTCCAGCAGACAGAGGACACAATGGTTATGACCACGAGCTGCACCATCATCTCCACATCCAGTGAATGCACAGGTGATCTAGACGATCTGCGTCTCCTGGAGGCGGTCAGCTTTGCGCTTTGGTTGTTAAACCTGGCTTGCAGCAACGTCATCCCACTCACAGCATTGCACAGTACAGAGACTGTTAAAGCTGACAGGCCCACGCTTGAGAAGGCCAAGGCCAGGCCGGCATCAGCACTCGAGAGAGCGCCATGAACAGGAAGGAAGCACCAGGTACCAGGGAACTGAGGTTCATACGTTCCTATGTTGAGCAAAGGCAGTGCCGCTAGAGTAAAGGCCATGGTGATGAGCAGGAGGACACTGAGGCGGACGTGAGCCGTTGTAGCCATGGCAGAGTGCTGGAGCGGTTGTGTGATGCCCATGCAGCGCTCCACGGCCATGGCGCTTCCCAAAAGGAGAGGAGTCAAGCCGAAAAAGACCATGCAGGCACCAAAGAGTTTACAGAAAGCCTGAGGGGGTTCACTCGGCTCCCTGCTTGCAGCTCGTTGCCTCCTGACTCTTCCGAGGTGCAGGTGCAAGGCTAAAGCGCCGGTGACCAAATGACCCGCCAGGTCACTCAGAAGGAGCGCGGCAGCAAGCAGCAGAAACGGCGTCTTAGCTCGGTGGTGAAAGCGGGCGTACGACGCCAACACGATGGCCAGGCCGATTAAATTAGACAATATCCCGAAGCTCATGGTGAAGTAAGACAACCCAAAGTTTGGTGGGTTGTGAGGAGACGGAGACGTCAAGTTACGATCCTGTTGACCGATGAACGACAGGTTAAAGTCTTGACACGCCGTAGAAATTGTGGAACTAAAGACAAAATCCATTCTGAGTCAATTGAGGATGAAGCTTTGGAGGCCAGGTTGTTAATGCACCACCTGAAAACAAAAGACTGTATGTTTGGTTTTTTTTAGAACAGGTCATTGTGTGCATCACTTCATTACCTCTTACCATCACACTTCATCTCTTCAGCGTAATTATGCTCATCTTCCTTGCAAACGAGTGCAATCATGTTGAAACTAAAAGCTAATTCCCAACCTGTTGCTTGATGAATAGAGCTATTATATCTGTATGCACAACTATTACCTTCTTGTCATACCGCAACCTGCATACAGTAATCTCTTTTAGCCAATAGCCGTGTTCTTCAATTACACATTTTCCACATAGCTAGGCACAGCTTGTCTTTTTTTTTTGTCTTAAAAAAAAAAAAAAAACTTTCTCTGTTCTAGGTGTCAAGCTGCTCCAGGTAATGTCGTAATGTTCTCTGCTCAGCTTGTCACTCTTCACTGATGAGCCATTTGCATTAGATTTTGCCTTCAAAAAGATTCATGGTAGCAATCCCACGCTATTCTGACCGAATAAAACGCCTGACTCTGTCTTTATCTTCGACTCTGTCTTTATCTTCGAAGAGCCGTTTAAATTAAACTCGTATGGGGCACAGTAGGGTGAGGCGTGGAAAAAAAAAAACAGAGAGGAAGAAGAGGATTTTTATAAAATTGAAATGCTGATTTTCTAATATTACTTTTTTTTTTTTTGGCTCTTGTTCAACAGTCCACTCTGAATTGTCCTTTAATCTCCAGTGAACTAAATGAATTTAGACAACTCATTTGTTTTCTCTCTGTCTTGCAGCCCCTTCGTCTTCCTTTTAATCTGTACTATTCTCTCTCTCAATTTGCCATTTAACGGTGATGGAAAAATTGTAAGGGAAGTGAAGGAACAATCATCTGCCCATAGAATATGACCAATTTAAGCAAAAAGATTTAAATATGACTAAAGGGTATGATTTATGGTCTTCTATGACTTTCTGAAATATTTGATAATGTTTCTTTTATGTGAGATCTCATCAGTTATTTACTTCACTTTCTTTTTATTCCACTTAAAAGTGTAGTGATTTTGCAGAAACTTGAGTTTTTACACATATACTATATCATCATACAGCTATCCATGTAAATAAATAAATAAATATATATATATATATATATATATATATATATATATATATATATATATATATATATATATATATATATATATATATATATACACACAGTATTCCCTTTTGGGAAGATTTTCCACTAGATTTTGAAGTGTGCTTGTAGAGATTTGTGTGAGATTCGTTCATCTACAAGGGAGTTAATAAAGCCAGGTACTGATGTATCCCAGCAATGTTGTGCAATGAGTTAGGGTCAAAGCAAAGGGTCAGCACACCTGGAGCACAAAGGGGTTAAGGGCCTTGATCAAAGGCCCAAGAGTGGCAGCTTGGTGATACTGAACCCTCTTGAACCCTCAACCTTCCGATCAGTAACCCAGAGCCTGAACCACTGAGCTACTACTTCACCAGGTGAGGAGGCCTGGTGTGCAGCTAGTGTTCCAATTCATCCCAAAGGTAGGGATAGGATTGAGCTCAGAGCTGTATAACGGAAGATCTTTCACTCCAACCCATGTAAAGTATATCTTCTTGTCATGAACAGGTTTGGGTCTCCTACACTAAAGAAGGGAAGGGAAAATTGAATGATTCCATGTCCAGAGACATAATATACAATTGTGTGTCTCCAAGGTAATAGTTTTGTAAGAACCACATATGGCTGGATATGTAATGTGTCCCAATATGTTTGTTCATATAGTGTGCATGTATGTATTTTATATAAAACAGTCCTGACTTATCGAGCATTAACATCATGAATTTCTTCAGTGGTCAGAGCTACAGGAGCTTGTCTGTTGGATCGGACCACACGGACCAGCCTTTGCTCCCCACGTGCATCAATAAACCTCGGCCGCCCATGACCCTGTCGCCGGTTCACCACTGTTCCTTTCTTGGAGCACTTTTGATAGATACTGACCACAAGCTGCAGTTTTGGAGATGCTCTGACCCAGTCGTCTAGACGTCACTATTTGGCCCTCGTCAAACTCGCTCAAATCCTTACACTCGCCCATTTTTCCTCCTTCTAACATCAAATTTGAGGAAAAAATTTTTACTTGCTGCCTAAAATACCCGCTTACAGGTGCCATGATGAAAAGATGATCAGTGTTATTCACTTCTTCTGTCATAATGTTATGTTTTTTTCCTCTCACTGCGATTTCACTGCCAATTTTTCACTTTTATCTAATACATAAATTGCATGTACGGAGAAACGGGAAACTAATTTTGAAGACTTTGTCACATCAGAAAAATGCACCTGTATCAAGAGCACCGATGTGGAAACTCTTCCAAAAGCCAATTAAAATATGATAAATGAGTAGGAAGCCTAAGGCATAAAATTGGTCAGCCTCTACTTTGAGAAAATCTATGAGTAAATAAATGCAGAACAGACTTCAACTGGAAGTAAATGTAATGAAAAAGAAAGTATCAATTGATCATTTTTTCATCATGCTTTACAGTCACAGTGTCGGTATTACTAAGAGCTCAGGTAAAGTAGGACATAGTTTTGGAATATCAGCTATCAGAAAGTGCTTCGACACTGTCAGACGAACGGAGATATCCCATCAGAGCGATTTTCAGGGGGCTTTCACACTTTTATACACACTGAGATGAGTTATTTTTTTCTCCTGAAATGACAGCATCAGTCTACTTCCCAGCCTCTCCTATCTCTGAACAGTGTCCGAAATGACACAATGCCTGAAAATGAAAGCTCTTCTCCAGGTGAATGCATAATCAGCTTCTGCTTTTTAAACTTGACATACTGTGATATGTGAGAGACTTTTCACTCCTTCCCTCACTCCATGGCCTTGTTGTTGCTTTCTTCTTCATTGTTTTCTCAGACTTTTTTTTTCCTCAGTAGCATATTAAAGAAATCTTCCAGTGTAGAACAGGAAACTGGAGCATTTTTTTCCTCAGGGATGTACTCTGTAGCTGCAGGATGTTTATGTTTATGCAGTAAATAACTTCTTATTTTCTCCTGAGGAAAACACTTGTGTAATTGCCATTGAACTTCACACTCAAATTCTAAAATGCTGATCCTGTTAATTTTTACAAAATAGAAAACAAATCCGATCAGCATGCAGAGATTTACCCGTGTGGCCTTATCTGATGTATGCTGGGGATCGGGTAGAAGCCCCTCCTTGTTCAGTTAAAATGAACTTGATGTGATAATGAAACCCGGAGAGCAACATGCATTCAAGTGAAGACACATCAGCGAGAGATCATAGGCGCATCGATAAACTGGACGTGTTCCTGATGTTATTATAATTATGAGGAAAACAAATCATTAGAAGTTTCTGCATAGTTTTTTTTGTACTTTAAACCATCATTCATGAAGAAATTATAGAAAAAAAAGAATCCTAGTTCCTCACTCACCCAGGTGCTGAGGTCAGTTCCTCAGAGTCCCTCTATCCTGTGTTGCAGCACTGTGGTAATGCTTCAGGCTACAGGTTCTCTCTCTCCCTCTGAGTCTCTATCTCTCTCGCTCTCTCCCTGTGCACTTTCTACTCGCTGATTTGTCCATTTCTTTGATTTTACCCAGTTACCTTCTGTCTCTCTCTCAGTCTCTCTCTTTCTCTCTCTGTCTGACTCCCTCTTATTTTCTCTCCAAGCCCACCTCCTTTGTCATTTCTATGCACCATCCGCATTCCCTCTTTGTCCCTCTCTTTTTTCTCCCTTCTTTATCTACGTCCGTTTTCCAATTCTAAAAAAAATTCTCCCCTTCTCCGCTTGTCTTTACCTAAAACACAGTCTTTCAGGCTGCTTGATTCTCATCTAATGGAAAATCCTAACTACACCATGACTGAAAGTAGCCCTGCATTATTTAAACTATACAGTACCGATTGATCCCTGCACTGCTGATGTTTATTAAGAGGCAAGATTGCTGGATTACATCTTAGAAAACATTGCTAATTTGGAATGGTTTGAAAACCATGAGCTTTTAAGTAACTGTGTAGCACTGTGGTGGTATAAATAAAGAAAAAAACTAAAGAAAAACACAAAATTCAATCAGCTGCTTGGAGAGGGATTTTCATTACCATGACAAAGCCATTCATTTTCTTTCCCTAATCATAGCGATACAAGAATGAGACAAAAGAGATAACAGCAAACCATGAGAAGTTCCTGATTAATCTTCTTTAAAGTCTTTTGAGTTCCTGAGTGGTCAAAATGTAAATTTGTATTAGCGCGCTTGTTGCAATCAAGTGTACTAATAAGAAATTAAGAAGCATCCATGCACATCTTTGGCTCTAAATGAGCCTTGAAGGTAGCGACAGAAACACCGATGGATGAGAGAGAGAGAGACTCGAGTCTCAGATCCGTGATTTGAATCTCACCACAGTTACCAATTTTTCCGAATCGTGTCTCTTATTCTTATGCGCTGACCTCTGACTCGGATAACTCGGAATACTGTGCTTTCTACTCCAATAATCCTCAGTCGATATGCACTCTTGCACGCGCCCTAACAAGTGCACAAACCTTTGTGCTGTTTGCTATGCATGTCATTTCTTTTAGATGCAAAAAGCAATGAAATAGAAAGGAGAAAAATAGGAAGGAGTCCATCTATAATCTGAGAGAAACATCACAGCGAATTTCATCTTTCAATTGCAGTAACACTACAAGCAATTTCTTTTGTAGTTTATACAAGATGCAGTGCTGGAATATTCAACATGTTTCAGTTTTCAGTGTGCAGGTTTGTTAATATGCAACTAGTTTTACTAATATTTGACTCAACTACATTTAATCTGGATCTCTTCAACCAGTCAGTTCAGATCAATTCAATTGTTTTATTTGGTCCATTCATTATAGTTCTATCATTGTTGATACTTGAGTGCAAAACCTAATCATGGCAATTATAATCTTAAACCATTGTAGCAGACTGTTTATATTAATTACAGTCTAAATCTATCTACATGGTTCTTCAGTTTAACCCTCCACAGTGACCTCATGGATCTGTTCATGTGGATCTTCAGCAGCAGTGAGAGGTCTCCAGAAACTTGAGTAAAGTAAATAAATTACGAATATAACATTTTAATTCATAAGCTTATCCAAGTTTAACCGTTATGAGAGAGCCAGAGGTGACGGCGGTGAGGAAATGCTCCCAAAACTACATGAGGAAGAATCTTTGAGATATTCATTCATTATAGTTACATCATACTAAGTTATCAGCTGGATCTTTTGAATTTAAATCATGCTCCAGAGGAGCAACACTTTCAATCAGTCCTTCTGGAAAAAAATGGAAACCGTAACTGTGAAAACCTTTTGGGTCTCAACTGGTAATTAGTTGCCTTCTATTGTTGCAATCTGTCGTGGATGTCATTAAGGACCAATAAAACAAATTTGGCAACTTTAGATCAGATGGTGTATCTACTAGATACCACTAGGGACCATTTAATGTTAATTGAGCATCCAGATTCCAAAAAGTTTCTAGTTTGATGATAATAACAAAAAAAATTTGTCAGTAAACATGCAAAGGAACTAAAAACTAATACTAGTACTAAATGAATAATAAAGTATATATTGAAATAGCAGGAAATTTAATGCATAACACTTTTCACTATTGATTTGACCACAATATTCACAATCCACAATCATAAACAAATCTGCTGATGTAACACAGTCCTGCTTTGGTTCTCCAGTTTCTACTCACATCAGTCTCAGTCTGAACATGTCCTTCCAGATTCCAGATGAAGTTTTCATGAATTTTCTCCAATTAATTTAAATGTATGTGGGTTTTAACGAGCAAAGACAATATGGCTGATTGGTTACAGTTCCAGGGTCTTAGGTTTGATTTTTAAGTTTGTTTTTTGACTCTAAAATCACTAAACCATGAGAAGAATGAATGAATGATGAGTCAATGAAGAACATGATATGCTTGATTTTTGTACTTACTTTTTTACTTTCTTATTGGCTTTGGCAGCTAATAAATAACTGCTATAAGATGGATGTCAAAAGTAGCTTATAAGACAGATGTCAGACTTTAAATGAAATAATTTAGAACTGAAGGACAGAAGGATATTGCAGATATGTATGTTTAACTTCAGCTTGGCACAAAGTCTGTGCTCTTAGAATGCACAAGAGGACATAATTGTTATTAACGGTGCCATGACTGCAGATGAATCACCGAGCGCCTATACATAATTGCCGTTAAAGGCCAACCCGGTGCCCCACTCCACTGCACTGTGAAATTAAATGTTTTGCTGGTCTCTATTACACCTGACCCAAAGCATCTGCTAATGATAGAATCCTTCGTGAAGTGACAGAGGTTGCATTTCTTGGATGCAAGAGTCATCATTGAGATTTTTGTATGCAGGGTAGTTCCTGCCCTCACACTGAAGGTGAAAACTGACTGGTGTTTGCTATAAAGAAAATGAAGTAAACATCTAACATCTGTTTCATAAAAGGAACTTGGAAAGTCCTACATTTGTGTCCTACAAACAGATTTCAGTATTTAATATTGAGAGCAAGAGCACCCAAGAAGCTGACTTTAACTAAATTAATCTCACATTATCCAAACTGGATTGCAGTTTCTGTTTGAGAGAAAGAAGCCATTTGTCACTCTAGAAGATATGAAGAATCAGATGTCTGCATCATCACCGGATGGAGGAAATCTTTATGTCTGGAAGAGCACAGCACACAGCAAAACATTTTCAAACAACAGTCATGTTACTAAACTATTTTATTTCACAAGTAACCAGTTTATGCCAAAGGTAAAGGTGATTTTTAGGCTTGTCACATGTTCTTTACAGCACAATGAAAATCTCTTTTTTGCATATCTCAGTGATGTTTGGAGCTGTTATAACAAAAGTGGCAGCTTGGTGATACCAGGGCTTAAACTCCCAACCTTCTGATCAGTAACTCAAAGCCGTAACCACAGAGCTTAAACCTCACAAGCCATATATTAAAGTACAATGTGTACAACTCTTGATAGTACAGTTGTCAAGGCTGGGGCTTGAAACAGGGTTGATTACAGGAGCTCCAGCAGTCTCCCGCAGTGAGGTGTGTAAACCCACAAGTGACTATTATTTTTTTTTAAGTACTAAAAAGTACAAAAACTGAAGCGCAAATAAATATAAGTCCACATACAAAAGTAAAAATTAAAGAAAACATTTTAAAGTCTTCCTCTGAGGAGGGGGGTTTACAAAATTCAGGAAGCCAAACTTGGGAAAACAGTCACCACAAAATCAACGAACAAGCAAGAAACAAGGCAAGTGGAACTTAAATATACACAGGACAAACAGGACTCAGGTGGAAACAATAAAAACGAATTAGGCATTCGGGAACAAAATGGCGACATCTGGTGGTAAAAAGGAAATACTATTAAAAAATTAAAAACCCTAGCTATAACCGGCCCAGATCCTGAAAACACTATCACAGTCACAGTATAAACAGCCCACTCATTAAATCGTTTCCATATTATATAATTTCTTAACTTCCATGCAAACAAACTTATATGGAATATTGTTTAGAAACAGTTTTTCCAAGGTGTGAGTGTCCCAGCAAACTCTAGTTTGACCAGTCAATGTATATAGATGCAAAGAAAACTCAGAGAGCTCCATTTACATTTACAGCATTCAGCAGATGTTCTTATTCGGCGGGTCCAGATTTATGGATTTGAACTCATAAAGTCCAACTTCCCAAAGCTAGTAAAAAGATTTGCAAGACCGTATTTCTGAATTAGTTCTAGAACAATATCCTTCGGTCCCTTCATTTCCCTTCGCTTGTTTTGTAACCACAAGATTTGAGAAACTAGTCAATGAGACAACAATGAACAAGCAAAGACAAATGAGGTCATCTGAAATTGGCATGCAACAGAACAATGCTCTTGAGCATGCATACATCAGAATCTATCAATTGACCTACGAATGGTTGTGAAAGAAAGGATCAAGGTGGCGAGAATGTAATTGTCAGTGGATAATTAAGTCTGTCCTGCACTCATCCCCAGACTCAAAATCTGTTTATACTCAACATCCTTTTAACGCTATTGATACTGTTTGTAATGATTCTTCTTCACCACAATTCTATTTTCCTTCACCTCTGTCTCCTGTTTTGCTGGATATTAATTTTATGGACTTCAGTGAATCTGCAGTATCGTTTGTTAAAAGCTATAATAATAACAATATAATATAATAAAAACATTTTATCTTGAGCCTGAATCGGTCGCTGCTTCTGAGCTTCATTAGTGATGTGCTCCCTCAGGATAAAAAAGGTGTTTTTTTCTCTGTGTATCTCATTAAATATATCTTTTAAAAGCAATCATATGAAGTCAAACCTTATTTGGTTCCTTTTAATTTCAATACGTCCCAGCTGGTCCTTCCTGAAACACACGGACACAGTGTACTAATAAACTTTTCATAATTATGTTCTGTACATGAGTATTTCCCCTTTATACCACAGTGCATTCTCATCAGGTTCTTGCTTCAGAAAGTGTAAATCACAATTATCATGCACTGCTTATTTAATACCAACATACAAGGGAAGTTGTATGGTGGAGGCTGATCTGTTTTACTATACAGATAAAAAAACATTTTTTGAAAGAAACTTTTAATGTTCATATGCTGATATTTTCTTTGTGGAAACGATTAACAGAAAAATACAATTGAGTCACAGATTTTAAAGGAAATGATAAATTTTATTTACATTTGCGGCATTTGGCAGACGCCCTTATCCAGAGCGACTTACAACTGAGCAGGGGAGGGCTTTTGCTCAAGGGCCAAGCAGTGGCAGCTTGGTGGTGGTGGTGGGATTTGAACCTGTGATCTTCTGACCCAAAGCCCAATGCCTTAACCACTGAGCTACCACCTCCCTTAATAGCATTTGGATTTCAACTTACTATTATGGTTAGGATCTATACATCCAATTTAAAGGAGAGCAGAATAGACCAAAATGTACCTGACAAAAATGCAGCTAAGCTCCTGTCCTAACATACACAATATGGACAAAAATATTAGGACTTATGTGGTCGTTCCCCAAACTGTACAAAGTTGAAGACACAATCGTATAGGATGTATTTGGATGCGGTGGTGGTACATTTTCCCTTTAGTTGAACAAGACGACCAAAACCTGTTCCAGCATGACGAGGCCCATGGACCGAAAGCCACCTCTAAAAGATTGTTTTACATGATTTGAACCGGACGATCTCCTGCTATAGAGCCCTGATTTCATCCCTGCTGAACATCTTTGGGATGATTTGGAGAACTGGCTGCACTTCAGGCCTCCTCACATCACCTACATCAGTACCTGACTTTACTAACACCCCTGTGGCTGAATGAATCTCATACAAATCTCCACAAGCACACAAAATGGAACATCTTCCCAGAACAGTAGAGGCTATAACAGCATATTATAACAGCAAATCAGGACTGAATGTGGAATGGGATATTCAAAGAGCACATACAAATATTAACCTTAGGTGTCCATAATCTTTTGTCTATATAGTTTACAACATTTTGCCACTTTGCCATAAAAAACTAGCATAACACAAGATTTGTAATACAACAATATTATATATTTCTATTGTCATTCTCGTATATAATGTAAATAATACATTATATACGAGAATGACAATAGAAAATAAATCTTTGACAGAAAGAAAGGATTTTTGTTTACAATGCTTTTCTGAGCATTATAACACTGCATAAAAATATACATTTAAAAAAACTTTCAAATAATTAAAGCTCAGCATTATATATTATAAAATTATTTCAAATAAAAAAATGTGTACATCATATTTAAAAGACATGAAGCCACTTATAAATACATTCGATAAGGGTTTTTCACTGGCCTGCATCCACCCTTCCAATTTAAAAGATTGGGAAAAAAATCAAATAAATAATATTAATATTAATGTCTTATAATGAAGCTGATCAGTCACTGCTCCTGAGGTTTATTGGTGATGTTCTCTCTCAGGAGAGGTGATGTTTTTCTTTGTGTATCTCACTATAGATGTGGTTGAGAAGCAACCATATAAGATCAAGCTTTATTTGGTTCGTTCTAATTTACGCCCCGTTCCCAGTCGGTCCTTCCTGCGGCACGCACACTCGGCATACTGATGAATTTTTTCATCACGGTATCTATGGTTGAGTGCTCCATTCCTGTGATTTATTGTCAAATTCTGATTGGGTGGAAGTTCTTGAATGATGAGCTACCACTTCCACTGAACATCACATAAATTACAGTATAATTCAACGCCATACTCAACATGGATTTGTATGTACAAGGTCATGAAACAGCAGCATCGCTGACACACAACACACATGCACACACACACACAACACACACAGAATCAATAAGCAGCTAATCCACCAGGTGAGCTTATGTTGGATGTGAGGATCATCATAGGAAAGTCAGTGAGGGTGCAGACAAGGTCACTTTGCATTTGGAAAAAAGCATGGCCCGCGGCTGTGTGCGCTTCAGATCCGGGCCTCTCCTGTGTTCTGAATGCTTTTGGACACCTGTGGAGCCAAAAAGTCAGAGTTTATTAATCATTTAGACAGGAACAGACACTTTTCCATTCATGTCATCTCATTCAAAGCGTTCGGATGATCATTATCTCAACCTGGGCCTGTAATAAAGCGTCTGTCGGTGCTGAGAAATTGTTCTTTCCCCGAATATCATCTAAAAATCCACTTTGACTGCACCGTCACTGTCGGAGACCAGAGTGCGATTAAGGATCTGTCTCAATGTCTCAATAATGCTGTCAAACCCGGCATTACATTCAATCATTTCAATCGATAGCTAGACCGGGAAATGAATTAGGGATTTACAGCAAACTTTCACACATTACCTTCCAATACAGGCTATTTTAGTAGAGTCGCTTTACATATCAGTCCTGGCGTTGAAGCTAATATCTGTATCAACTCCACTGGAGCTAAACCAATATTTTATCATCCTGTGGATAATGTCTTCTTTATTTTTTACCTCTCCATGAGCCTACATTACAAATTCAATATAAGAGTCATATAGAGTCGTTCTTATTCTCTATGGTGAGCTTTACATGCTCCTGAGGTAGCAGTGATCCTGTTTTATTCTACTTTTCAGATCTTCTGGATGGAGTTCTGGATGGAGACCATTCACTGCTGCTGTGGATTTTTCCACATGAACTGTCTAAAGATCCATAAGGTCACTGTGGAGGGTTAAACTCAAGAACTGTAAAGGTGGATTTGCAATGGTTTAGGATCACATTTGCTATAAACAGTTTTGTATTGAAGTCTCCATCAGTGAAGTGAAGTGAAGTTTATTTCTTGAAGTGGACTTTTCACGGCTGACATTGTCTCAAAGCAGCTTTTCAGAATTTAACAATTAAGGTGAATGGTGTGTATTTATCCCTGATGTGCAGCCGTGGCGACTGTGGCAAGAAAAAACTCCCTTAGATGTTATGAGGAAGAAACCTTGAGAGGGACCAGACTCAAAAGGGAAACCCATCCTCATTTGGGTGACATCAAGAGTGTGGTTATAGTCTTTAATCAATACAGAACACTGGAGAGAGAGAACTAACATGAGTACTGGAGTGTGTGAATATGAGTGATGTTCTTTCTACAGTCTTATACAGTCATTTGTGGTTATAAAACTAGGAGCTACTGAGCAACTTATAAAATAGCTGAACAGTGGGTAACCTCAACAATAATGGAATTATAATGAATTGGCATTTGGTGTCACCCAGGGGTGCTACTGCACATGTGCTGAGGGGTATGCAAGATCATGGTTGGCTTCCAAAAAAAAGAGAATAAATATACAAGAATAAATACACTATACGCAATGGTGCGGTGTCAATGTGCACTGCATATACTGCTGACATGTTTAATTCATATATGTATATGTACATATATATACACATTTTTTCTAGTGTGTGTGTGTGTGTGTGTGTGTGTGTGTGTGTGTGTGTGTGTGTGTGTGTATATATACAGTACAGACCAAACGTTTGGACACACCTTCTCATTCAAAGAGTTTTCTTTATTTTCATGACTATGAAAATTGTAGAGTCACACTAAAGACATCAAGGGCTATTTGACCAAGAAGGAGAGTGATGGGGTGCTGCGCCAGATGACCTGGCCTCCACAGTCACCGGACCTGAACCCAATCGAGATGGTTTAGGGGTGAGCTGGAAAGCAGAGTGAAGGCAAAAGGGCCAACAAGTGCCAAGAATCTCTCGGGGAACTCCTTCAAGACTGTTGGAAGACCATTTCAGGTGACTACCTCTTGAAGCTCATCAAGAGAATGCCAAGAGTGTGCAAAGCAGTAATCAAAGCAAAAGGTGGCTACTTTGAAGAACCTAGAATATGACATTTTTCAGTTGTTTCACACTTTTTTGTTATGTATATAATTCCATATATAATTCCACATGTGTTCATTCATAGTTTTGATGCCTTCAGTGTGAATCTACAATTTTCATAGTCATGAAAATAAAGAAAACTCTTTGAATGAGAAGGTGTGTCCAAACTTTTGGTCTGTACTGTACATATATATATATATAAAATCTTTAATTATTATTATTCTTTACCTTTTCATACTTTATAGACAGATTATATTTTAATATACATGTATATTTTATTGTATTTATTTTTACGTTACTTTAACTTTTACATTTTACGAATGTAAAATTTGATATGAAAATGAAATTTCTATAAATGTGTATGTGACAAATATATTTATTTTATTTTAATTTAATTTGAACTACCCCATTTTTCCTTCTCTGGTGTTACCCACATTAGAATGGATTTACTTTTAAGTCTGGTTCCTCTCAAGGTTTCTTCTCAATAGGGATGAATGTATAAGGGATTTTAAATGATGCTAAACTGTATATTTGTAACTAATTTATTTCTGAATTTAAATTAAGTTACTTTGCATTAAACCTTTTAAGGTGCTGAGGCTTCATATATTTGAATGCATGCACAGTATAGGGATGGAAATAGTTGGAGAAGGATTATTTCAAATGTAGCCCTAAAAATTATATTCAATATTCGATCTATTGAATAAATGAATAAATAAATAAATAAATAAATAAATAAATACCCATTGCACCATCCGGAGTTTTTTTCATTTGGTGTTGAGGAAAAGCAGAATAAAGCAGAATAGCTGTGGTCACACGCCAAGTTTGTTTTGTGTTGCATGGATCACATGATGGGTCACAAGACTAAGTCACGGGATTGCGTTACAGGATTAGGTAATAGGACTGCATCACATGACTGCAGCGCAAGTCTTATTTAATTAAAATGTTATTAAAATAAAACTAGCTTTATTTTCGTCTTGATGGAACTATAAAACTTTGACTTCAGTTTCTTTCCTAAGTATTGAACATAAAGTGTTAGATTTGTTGCTGTGGGTCGCCTGAGATGTTCTACAATGTTGTTTGTTTTGTCTTAAAAAGTCGCTCACTACAGGTTACAATGATGTATATCGTCCACTTGTGTTTTCAAAAAGCTACCTCAGTATGGACAAAAGACCAACACGTAGAGAAATAAAGGTGTGTTTGTAAATGAATGTGGATGTAGACTGAGAGGGAGTGTATACCTGAGATTTGCTGGACTGGTTTGTGCTGAACTCTGAGTAAGAACTCTTCTGCATAGTCAGACAGGTCAAGAATCGGATGTACTCATCTCTCACCTAATGAAGGAAAAAATGGAGAGTTGTTAGTGGCATGATGAGGCCGTTGGATATAATGTGTATGTGTAAGTAACATCTATGTGTAAGTCTAGAGACTGTTTTGAGACCCAAATAGCTCATTGGTTGCTGAAACCACATTCATCTGCTTCATAACACTTTATCTAAATCTGATTTTAAAGATTTTTTTGGCCGTGTGCACTCTTAAAAGAATAAGACCCACCTGTTTTGAAAACAGGCAGTGCATGATGAACATCAGCACCCCCTGAAAACTGTTGAGGATTGTGAAGAGGTAAGACATGACCAGCATCTCTTCATTGAACTGAAAACAGCCAAATATCCACATGATCCCCAGCACACACAGCTGAGCGATGGCAGTGATCGTAAATGTCCTGTAGGGGGCAACAAATATTTACAGTGTATATTTATATCAGTTAAAATGATCTGAAATCAACAATTTTTTGCTCCCAAGCAAACAGTTTTGAGAAAAAGTTGCTGTTCTGTATGGAGGGGGTGGGAGTGGGGGTGGGGCATACTCTCTTTTGTCTGTCAATCAAAGTAACTTTAGCCAATTGTTAGCTCAAGTATTCAAAAGAGGGCAGAAAACACTCTCTTACATCTGAGTGTTATGCTGTACAATAGATATTTGACAAAGTACTCCATTTCTATACTCAAGTAAAACCACCTATAAAGCTCCCTGAGAAGACATAAAAGAGGAAAGAGAGAGCACAAGAGAGAGAGAGAGAGAGAGAGAGAGAGAGAGAGAGAGAGAGAGAGAGAGACTCATCCCATATACACTGCAACACAGTCAAATTCTTCCTTTACATATCCAAGCTTGTTAGAAAACTAGGGTCAGAGTGCAAGTTTAGCCATAATCCAGTGCTCCTGGAACGGAGAAAGTTAAGGGCCATGTTCAACGGCTCAGCAATATCAGCTTGGCATTGCTCTGGCTTGAACCTCTGACATCAGTAACTCAAACCCTCAACCACTATGCTACCACTTCCCTATCATATCTTATGAACTTTTTGCACTGTGACTAAAATAAATCTTACTTGATTTTTCTGAGGTTGCTTAAGTCAGGGTTGAGGGAGTTGAATTTCTGCGCCAGCTTCATTACCGTTATAATAAAGAAGATTGCATTGACCTGGCAAGGATGGAGAAAAAAATAATAATGAGATCTCACTGAGGAGACAAAAATGTCAAACATACAGTCAATACCTGTAGTTTCAGTACCTACCACAATGATGGTGCAAACAGGACCGAAGAAGCTCCACATGAAATCGTTTTCCAGACTGAGCCAGCAGCTATACAACAAATAATGCAACATCAGCAATTGTATTCCTTTTTTATACTATTAAAGAAATACTGCAGCTGTAGTGTACATGTCATCACAGGCAAGAATTCACACATTCAGAGGATAAACATCTTAGAGATTTTGCTACATGTTTCATGTATGTATCATGGTATAATATCCTTACAGGGAAGTTATAATGGCTACTTTCACTCTAGTTTTCATAAATTCCACCACAGACACCATAAACCACATTTAGTTCCTCCAGTGTTAGAAAGTGGCCGTCTGGGTGGGAGGGGCACACTCTCTCTTCCCTGTCAATCAAAGTGACTTTAGCCAATTGTGACCATTTGTGAGCTCAAGTATTCAAAAGAAGGCAGAAAGCAAAAATCTCTGGCCTAAATATGGCTCCAGTAGAAGTAAAACTTCTCCTCTGACATTTCTATTGGAGCAGGAGTACAAAAGTTCTCGCTTTTGAATGGACATTAGTATAAAAAGTAATGTATGAGAACTTTATATGAATAATGAATGAAGATCAGTTACCCTTGGTGGGCTTTACCCTCCCTAGTAGTCAGTATAATCGAGGTGAACTGGCTTGTGGATATGAAAAAAGCAAATGCAAAAATTGGGGGGTGAAATATTTTGGATACTATCTCTGACCCATCTTGTCTGTGGTACACATACATGAACAATAGATATGTTTAGATCTATGTATAAAGATTATAAGATGACACTCACTAGCGCGGTGTGCCGTATCCTCTGTAATTGACACTGGCTGATATGATAACAATAAGGGCAGGAATTCCGTATCCGGCAGCCATCATGTATCCTCGACTCAGAGTGGTGTTGAATACCAGCACCACCATGCGGAAAAGCTGCACGCCCTCCAGACACATCCAGCAAAACACAGACAAGAAGAAGAAGTGCAACAGACCTGCTACCACCCCGCATCCCACCTGGAGGAGGAGAAAAGTGAAACCCTCAGAGGAATTTACTCATACGGGAGATGAGTTTATTTTGAGGGAATCTGTTTCAGAGGAGTTTGTAAAATGATTTGTGCTGCAGTGAATGGATTAGAGATCAATACAAATTTAAAGAGTCTGGACTGTGTCCCAAATAGCACAACGCTCATCTTCTGCTTCATTATATTATTTGTTATCTAGAATAAAACCCTCCCCTTTGTTGTCTGTTGTGTTTTTACTTGAAAATCTATTTTATGCTCTCCTTTGTTTATTCTCTAACCTGTGCATTTTGTTCTTATTTTTTTAGTCTGATTTCTTTCAAGCCTACAGTTTTAAAGAATCTGCTGTGCCTCCTCACCTCACCTACAACAGTACCTGCCTTTACTAACACCCTTGTGGCTGAATGAATCTCATACAAATCTCGCAAAATCTAGTGGAACATCTTCCCAGAAGAGTGCAGGTTATTATAACAGCAAATGAAGACAAAATGAGGAATACGATGTTCAGAAAGGAGACACTAATCTTATGGTCAGGTGTCCACAAAGGTTTGTCCTTATAGTGTAGATATTATATTCCTCTTATATTCTGTATCCAAAGGTTTGATACATGCATATGTTAAGATATTAAAACAGTGCAAATGATATCAGCTAAATTAATTTACGTACTGTAAAATACGCCTTTGAGCAAATGTTGTTTTTTTATTTTTTATTCTAAAACAGAATTTGTTCTGTCAAAATAAATTTTTTGGTCCGGTTCACATTTTTTTCACGTTTTATTAAATTTAAATCTCGGCTAAATACACTCGGTTAAATCACTTTAGTTCTTTCATTGTTGTGGGGAGCTGGTCCCCACAACAATGCCCGATTTTTTTTTTTAAGTTTCCTTTAAATTAAAAGGAACATTTTGATCACTAAAGCATTTTGAATCTTTTATTCACTTTAATTACCGTGCATGAAATATTAACTGGAACATTCTCAATATAGCAGCTCGGTATTGAGGTACCTTGTTTGTGGTTTGGTTGATTCCAACGAGGAAGATAAAGTCGGCAATGAAGAAGCTGATGCAGAGGTGCAGGTGGATAGTGGTGCGGGTGCTTTGGATGGAGCGGATGAGCCAGAAGGTTAGTATGCAGATTAAGAAGCAGATTAGAGACAGCGAGAGTCCAATCCAAGTGATCAGCTTGAGCTCAAAAACATCCTATGGACAAGGATATTAAAATTAAATAGATATTAAAAAAAAAAATACAGATAAAGAATAGAATGAATGCATTCCATAATTCTGTTTTCAGTAGGGTTTCCCACCTCCATCTCATAGAGTGCCATTAAAACAGCAAAGCTGCTGAGATGTGAGCATAAGCAGACAGTGGATTTGGTGTTGGACTGGTGCACAGTGCAGCCTTCATTGGACCATGCACCTCCTTTCAGCGTCGAGTCCCAGAACACACAAACTGATTTCATTGATGTTTCCTGTCAGAGATAAATCAAGTTTGATGTAAATGATTGCATGCTGATGTCCTGATTTACTTTTGTGTAATCACAAGAATTGTGCTGTAATGAAGGCAAACATGAAGGCAAATTAATTTTTTTTGCCACATGCATTGTGATTTGATAAGTTTACAAAGCCAGACAACTGGATGCACTAATTATGACGACCAAAGAGCAGGTTTAAAAAAAAATATTTAAATATAAAAAAATAATAGATAGATAGATAGATAGATAGATAGATAGATAGATAGATAGATAGATAGATAGATAGATAGATAGATAGATAGATAGATAGATAGATGTTGTAGATGCATGTAGATGTTAGCATGTTACCTGCAGATGTGAGAAAGTGAGCTTGACCGATTTCTTCAGATGAGCCGTGTCTCGGTTCGTGACTGTTATCGTCACTACTTTCGAGTTGAGCCTGAACTGATCTGTAGAGATACTTTTCCTCCTGGAATAGCTGTTGATTGCGCTGTTGTTGTTGTCCAGACTCTCGTATGTGATCATTGAGGCAGCTGCATATCCTGATGAGAAATGTGCACACACAATGTTAAAGCATTACAACCTTTATATTTTGTATTGTAATGCAGAATATAACCGTCAAGTTATGTTATGGCGGGTTTAAGTGTGTAATAACCTGTGTTTTTAACTGTATTAGTTATATATATATCCTACGGTTCTGGCGAAAGCATATGTAGCATAAGGGCTCTCAAAGTGTGTGTCTGGAACTATAGAACACTTCCTCTTTAAAAAAGCCTGATGTGTCCATTCAAAAGTGAGAACTTTCAGTACCTTTTGTCAAGTAAAGCTCTAAAAGGAGGAGCTTTACTTTTACTAGAAGCATATTCAAGCAACAGATTAGTACTTTTATTAAAAAATATATATATATTGCTGGTAATGCTCTAGACTTGTCTGTCTGTTTGCTGATTCAATGTGTCTGTAAGTTCAGGAAGTTAATTTCATTCAGGCTCATCAAGAAGACAGAAAAACAGCTTAACAAAGCACTCATTTGCATACATATAATTCTCATGTAACTATAAAAGTCCCTGTCTCTGTTTCTGGGACACAATGTGTTACTAAGAAAAATACATTTGATTTCACATGTTATTCCTAAACAAACAAATCAATAAGGTGACTTTAAAGCACAGTTTGAAAAACAGTTTGAACCTTTATATGAATTTCCTGCTGCCGTTTCCCAGTGGCTGTTTAATTGCACGCTGTCTGTGGACATACTTAATCCACCATGTGGGGCGTTCGGGCTTCTGTGGATCAAAAGCTCGACTCCTGCAGAAGAAATATTGGTGTATTTATTATATCTGCATGGTATCATTTTGTATCTGGTTTAATAAGTAAGATGAGGGTGAATGATGGCTGTTAAAGTCGCTTACGATTCTGAAGATTTGATTGGGAGATGCTGCTGTTAGCCAGCTGTCCTATCAGCAACAATGCGTTTTCAACCGAATTGAACAAAGCTGTAATGATCTTTGTGTCCATTAATGACATGTTTGAGAGATAATCTTCGAATGCTCCGAGGAGAATCTGGGGGTGGGAGGTGTCAGGTGAGTTTAAACTGAAATAAACCCAGGCTTATTGCTCGAAGACTAGACACTCTTAACCACTGAGCTAGCTCTGGTTTATAAAAGCAAAATAGTCTGGTCTTATATACTGGCCATAGAAATGTCTGTTTACAGCTGATAACAGGAAGATTTATTTGTTGCTGTTTCACAGTAAATGTAACTATAAATGGCCAAAAAGAATGACATGTCTGTCTTTTTTAAATGACTTATGATCAAGAGGAAATTCTCTTTGAGTCAAGAATCTACACATCAACCTGTGACTGATTATTTGCCTACGATAACATCCACGATAACATTCAACAGTGTTGAATTCCTTACTATGGTCCAATAAATATACATGTAATGCTACTGATTCAATGCAAAGTAAAAACAAAAATCTAACCAAAACTTAGTAATTAAAGTGTTATTAAAATATTAAAATTACTGTGTGATGATCTGTATTTAGACCTAGCAGTGAAAGTCACTAGATTATTGTACACAGTTACCTGTAGCATTTCCTCTCCACTGACTCCCTTTTGCAAACACGAGCTTTTCAGCTCTATCAGCATATCCTTCAGCTTCTCAGGGATCTGTGGGGATGACAGAAGGAGGAGATACATAATGAGTGTATGTCTGGTGTATGCATACTGGTCTTATTCATAAAAACCACACAGATTCAGTGCTGTTGTTCTCAGAATCAATGACATTTGTTCATTTCATTGTCAGTCTAAAATACTGGATTCTGATTGGCTGGAGAGAAGCTAATTTCAGCATTCTAAATTAATGCACTGCCTTAACATTTGTAACAATAATAGCATACACTATATGGACAAAGGTTTGTGGGGACTCGACCTTAAGATTAGTTTGTGCATTCTGAACTTCCCATTTCATATTGAGTGCTGTTATAATAACCTCCACTCTTCTGGTATGATGATCCACTAGATTTTGATTTTGGTGATTGTGGAGATTTGTGTGAGATTCTTTCAGCTGTAAATAAAGTCAGGTACTGATGTAGGTGAGGTGAGGAGGCCTGGGGTGCAGTCAGTGTTTGGATTTATCCCCAAGATGTTTAATAGGATTGCGGTCAGAGCTCTAAATCAAGGCTACTCAAGATCTTCCATTCCAACCCATGTAAAGCCTATCATCATGGAATTGGATTTGTACTGGAACAGGTCTGGGTCTTCTAGTTCGAGTGAAAAGAAAATGTAATGCTACCACATCCAAAATTGTCCTATACAATCGTGTCCCAACTTTCGGGTAACAGTTTGGGGACGTTTTAGTCCCAATTCCTTTGTCCATAAAGTCTACAGTTTCAGGTCTACACAGATTGAGGCAGATATTAACTTGGATATCATTTAACTGTGATTAGAGACACATTGTGCATTAAAATAATTGATTATCTCTTATATATATAAAAAATAAATACCTGTACAGACTGGCTTTCATTGTAAAGTCTGTCACACTCCAGTTCTAGAGAGAAAACAAATCATTATTATCATAGAGCTAACATGAAGGCATATTCTAGAACCAGAGCAGAGGTTATATATCACATAACACAATGAAACTCCTGTTTCTCACGGTGAAAAACACAAATGGAATACACACAGGAGTTTCATTGTGTTATGTTTTGAGACAAAAGGAATGTCTTGCATTCATTCCTGACTATTTGTAGGACTCAAAGAGATGTATATGAATTGATTCCTATAGAGACTGAGCAGAAATATTACTATAAAATAATAATAATAATAATAATAATAATTATTATTATTATTATATTAATAACAGTAATAAACAACAACAACAACAACAACAATAATAATAATAATAATAACATAAAAAAAAATCACTTTTGATAGTGCTCTATATATTGTTATCCAACACTTCTTGAAGAAGATTTTTTTTCAAAACTTTTCAAAAGTTAAAAATTATTAAAGGGATTTCTGGATGTTTGTTTCTATGTTTGTTAAGTTTGCATAGCATTGCTTTTGTTTTTAATTATATTTTACACAGATAGTTGTTGGAATAACAGAAATGATTACAGCTATTTTTGCTTTCATCGACTCCCATCAAACTTTCAGTGTCTAAATGATGGGTTTAATCAATTTATGTTGTAATTGTAAAGACACAACATTTTTCCAAAATTTTCTTAGTTGTTCTTTTTGTTTTTTTTCTATTGCGGATAAATGTCTGGTATAAGGCAAAATATGATGTCATTTGTAATGCCTGGGAGTTACTCTTGATCATAAATTGTAGATAAAACTATGAACACAAACTTATCGTAATGCTGTTTTTTTTTTAACTTTACTCAATGTTTCCTGTCTCCAGTTTCAGAGATTGTGTAACACTCTTTGAAGTTAAAGCTGGAAAGTTACATTTATAGATGTTTTCTCATTTTATTATCTTATTATCTTATATTATTGTTTCTAACTGCTATAATGTGAGAAAGAATATGTAACAATGGCAGAGGAGTCTAAGGCTCCAGACTTAAAGCGTAACGTAAGAAAAAACTTTAACAAATGTCTTGCAGATAACTTATCTTCAATAAAATTTCTTATATAAGCATAACTTTGCATTTATAAAAAAAAGTACAGTATTTAGCAAAAATGCTATGATATTGATACGTAGATGCATCATCATTCTGCTGCATTGTGGATTATTTTTCTAGCAAATTGCTGTTTTTTTTATTTCCTATATGTAGATTAATAAAGTATATACAGTAATATTGACAGAAGTGATGTTTAATGCATCAGATGCATCCTGGTCAAGGATTACTACCAGATTACAATAAATAGACAAATGGTTTATGCCAAATTAACAGTTGTATGAAAAAGAAAGTACACCCTTTGTATTCTATGTTTTTCTTATGAAGATTAAAATCATCTGGTCCTAAGCAGGTCTTTAAATGAGCTAAATACAACCTCAGTTGAAGAACACATAACATATAACAAATTGTCGTTTTTAATTGAACAAAAATAAAGCTAAAATGAAACCATGTGTGAAAAATTAAGGAGAACCTTACTCACCGTTGCATGTAACATTTTGGCTCCCATTAAAACGCTCCTGTTTGTTGCTGGCCACAAAACCCTCAGCACACACGCAGAAATATGAACCAACTGTGTTATTGCACTCAGCATTAGGACCACAGATGGTTTTGTTCTCTGTACATTCATTGATGTCTGAGAGAAAATAACAAGAGAA